>NC_136980.1:2252500-2270000 GCF_032717465.1 Coenobita brevimanus | reverse complement strand
TGTGTGTGTGTGTGTGTGTGTGTGTGTGTGTGTGTGTGTGTGTGTGTGTGTGTGTGTGTGTGTGTGTGTGCCCTTTTCCATCAGTTACAATTATGATTCTCTAATGTTCCTAAAAATGCCTAACATAGACACGAGAGAGAGAGAGAGAGAGAGAGAGAGAGAGAGAGAGAGAGAGAGAGACCTACGATTGCAAAGCTTCACGTGTGCAATATTGCCATAAAAACCCAAGTACCAACATTTGCCACTGAAATACTCTTGCATCATCAGTACAGTCTTTTCGCATTAACTTGGCCAAGATTTCTGTCCCGTTGCAACTTCTTTCGTGTAGCTCAGTGGCAGAATATTTCCAAGTTTTAGTATAATTGCTTGAAGGTAGCCAACAGATAGATAGACAGACAGACAGACAGACAGACAGACTGATTAATTACACTGAGAAAATCGTGGCAGCTTACAAGAGGGGTCAGTAACGCCGGACAACAGAGGAAAAGCATAATAAGGTTAAAATATATACAGATAGATATACACAGACAGATAGATAGACAGATAAAATAGACCCCAATACAGAAGGAATTATGGATGATATTGTGAAAAGAAGAGGAGCAGCTGGGAGTAAACAGAGCCTCAGTCAATCATTCCCCCCTACTACGACCTCCAGGCATACAGAAGCAATTTACCCAGGCATTAAATCACGCGGGTAACCTTGAATTTGGGTCTCTCTCTCTCTCTCTCTCTCTCTCTCTCTCTCTCTTCTTTCACAACTTGCTCTTGTTTTCTCTCTCTCTCTCTCTCTCTTTCGATTCATACCTCCTCTTCCCTTCATTTCATCACTATTTTATACATATTTCTCTCCTACTCATTTACCATTCCATCCCAACTTTTTGTACCTTACCCACCCATCTACCCACCCTTTACCTACCCACCAATATCTTCCTACCTGCTTATATTCTACCTACCTATGTATCTACCTGTCAACTAAATACCTACCTACCTACTTACCTACTAACTCACCTGTTAATTACCCACCTACCTACCACTCAACCTGTTTCTTATCAATTTACCTACCTATATATCACTTTACCTACCTACCTAACTACCATTCCCCCTCATCTTATTCTACCACACAAGCTACCATAATCTATACAACCTTCTCAATCTATGCCTACCTATCCAAACCTGTCTACTTATTTGACAACCAACATACCTCTCTACCTACCTACCCAATCCATCCCTTCCCACTTACCTACCTACCTTTTCCATCCCTATCCACTTACCTATTTCCATCTCTACCTACCTATCCTGGTTAAACTATGCTATACACTGTTCACTTTAACTTGGCATAAAATTACCGTCTCTGTCCTGAATACTGAATTGCAATAAAAAAAAAATGAACGCTAAAATATGATGCCAGTCATGAAGAAGTGCTGTGGGAAGGATGCAGAGGCGTAGTATTGTCTTTTTCTGCCACTGAGCTACGTGAAATAAACCGTAAAAGGACGAAAATCTGGGCCAAGTTAAGGTGAACAAACTAGAGCTACCTTTACACCTGATCAGCTAATTGAATTTTTATCCATACACGTAACTATATACATCTCTACCTTCTTACCCTCTTGCCTACCTACCCACCTACCTATCAACCTCTCCTTACCTAAATTCATGCATTCTGTTTACCAACCTTGGTTTTTTACCTTTCCGCCTACCTTCCTCCATCTTACCTAACCAATGAGTGAAAATCTGCGTACCTGCTCGTCCATTTTCTCACCTGGCCGTTCACCTATCCCCATCCCTACACACCTACTTACCTGCCTAACATCAATCTCGCTTCCTATTCACTCATCCATCACCCCTCATCTCTACCAACAGCACCTACATACCAATCCAAATCCACATCTAAGCATCTGTCCATCCAACGTCCTTCCTACCAATCCATCTACCTAATTCCATTGCGACGTACATACCTACCTACTCATCTACTTACCTATCCCAATCCACCTTAACCTGGCCTACTTACAAATCAGTCCAATCAAATAACCAATCCTATCCTAACCTAACCTAACCTAACCTAAATCTATGCAGTCTCATCCACCCAGCTTCCTACCAATCCGGCATCTACCCACATCCATTTCTACCTACCTACCGACATCTTATCTCAATTTAACCTCATGTAACATCAATACAGTATAATGCTTATGCCCACCCATCTCCTGTCTGTACCTACCTACTCACCTATGTATGTACCTTTCTACCTACCAATCTATGTACCTGTCTACCTACCTACCAATTCACCTACGTACCTGCCTACCCACCGTCGTACGTGCCCACCTATGTGCCTGCTTACCTACCTACCTGCTCACCTGCTTACCTACTGACCACTTTCCCCACCACTCCTTCATGACTCACACTCGCCCTTCTCCTTGACTTCTTCCTAACCCGCAAACCGCACCTCCTTCCCTTCCCCTGCTCTTCCTCTCTGCTTCTCCCTCCCTATCCCTATTTCTCACCTCCCTTCTCCCTTTTCTTCCTTTGCAGCCCTTCCTCTCTCCTACCTCATCCTTCCTTTCTTTCCTCCTTTCCTATTTCCCTCTTCCCTTCTGCATTTTCTTCTTTTGCAGCTTTTCCTCTCTCCTCTTCCCACCTCATCCTTCCTTTCTCTCCTCCTTTCCTAGCTCTTTCTCTGCCTTTTTCTTCCTTTGTACCCTTTCCCCTCTCCCTCTCCTCCTACTTTTCCCTCTTCCACTGTCGTGTTTTATCCCTTTTTCTCTCTCCCCTTCTTTTTCTTTCACACCCCTTCCTCCTCCTCCTCCCACCCCTCCCTCTCTTCACCCTTCCCATCATTTTATCCTGCTCCTTTTCTCCTTCCTCTCTCTTCCTCCTCCCCCTCCCTTCCCTCATCTTTCCTCTTCCCCCCACCTCTGACAAATTCAAACATTTTAATCATCTCTCCCTCCGCCCGTCTCAAAAATCAACCCTCTTCATTCTCTGCTCTGTTCTTCCATATGACTTCTTCCCTCCACAATTCTGCATTCTTTCCTTTCCCATGTCTCTCCTCCTACCTCCTCTTCCTTTCTTCTTTCAGCGTATAGATAGTATGTAGGAAAACAGACAGCTATACAAAATGACAGATAGACAGATACACAAGACAGACTGAAATAGATCGATTGATAAATAAAACACAATATTTACCAATTATACATACTCCTATAAATATAATATACACACACAGGTATACATTTAGAGAGATGGGGGACGCTGACACGACGCACACGTACACACATATACGCATACAGAACAGACACGGGACAACCCCAACACACACACACACACACACACACACACACACACACACACACACATATCATCATCCCACTTCCTTTCTTACATCCGGCTAAGCCACCGACCACCTCAGCAATACGTCCAGGTGTGTGTGTGTGTGTGTGTGTGTGTGTGTGTGTGTGTGTGTGTGTGTGTGTGTGTGTGTGTGTGTGTGTGTGTGTGTGTGTGTGTGTGTGTGTGTGTGTGTGCGCCTGAGGGCTTGCATAAAAAACTGCGTGTGTGAGTTTACAACTGCGTGCATGGCTGAAGTTTGCGTGCATGGATGAAGTTTGCGTGCATGACTGCTTGTATGAGAAATTATGAAGTTGCGTGTTTCTCTCTCTCTTGCTCAATTCGAAACCCTGCTTCTGAAGGACATACAGATTATGAGAGAGAGAGAGAGACAGAGAGAGAGAGAGAGAGAGAGAGAGAGAGAGAGAGAGAGAGAGAGAGAGAGAGAGAGAGAGAGAGAGAGAGAGAGAGAGAGAGAGAGAGAGAGAGAGAGAGAGAGAGAGAGAGAGAAAAGAGAGAGAGAAAGAGAGAGAGAGAGAGAGAGAACCAGGAAAGTACCAGTAAACTGACTAACCACCGGAAGGAAAAAAATAAATAAAAGAAAAAACGTACTCAGGTAATCAGGAAAAAAATTAAGGAAAAAATTAATGGTGAGACAGACAAAAAAAAATGAAAACAGGACACGACAGAAATGAAAAATGAAAGGATACTGTGAGGATGAAGTTTGATTCTCTCTCTCTCTCTCTCTCTAGGATAAGACAGGAATGAAATATGAATGAAAACTGTGAAACGAATAAGTATGATTCTCTCTCTCTCTCTCTCATTACTAAAGGAGGTTAAACGTTCAACAAAGTATATACACAGAATTATTCATTAAAAAAAAAGACGCAAAACAGCCAGACAACAATAATCTGTCCACACAATATAAACTTCTGTCACTCCACACACGAGAGGTGACAAGAGGGAAATAAATCTGAGTGAGGGCGTGGGAGTCTGTGTGGGCAGGTGGAGAGAGGTGTGCGTGCGTGTGGGAGGGGGAAGTGGGGGAGGAGGGGTGAGGGGGAGGGAAGAGGGGGAAGAGGTGTGTGAGGGGGAGGGGGAAGAGGTGTGTGAGGGGGAGGGGGAAGAGGTGTGTGTGAGGGGGAGGGGGAAGAGGTGTGTGTGAGGGGGAGGGGGAAGTGGTGCGTGAGAGGGAGGGGGATGAGTTTGTGTGTGTGTGTGGATGGGAAAGAGGGGGAAGAAGTGTGTGAGGGGGTGAGGGGTGGGGTGTGTGGGGAGGAGGGGGAAGAAGTGTGTGAGGGGGAGGGGTAAGAGGTGCGTGTGGGGGGGGGGAGTTTGTAGGGGGTGGTGGATGTATGATTGTGATGGGATTATATGAGTTCGTGAAAATGAATATGGACGCGTATGTGGTGGTGTGAATACAGACAAGTAGTGTGGGTGAGAATGGAAGAGTGGGTGTGGAGTCGGAGGTGTTGTTGTGGTAGTTGGGAATACTGAGGTGGGGTTGTAATGAGCTGGAGGAAAATGCGTGTGGTAGGGTGGGTTGTGGAAGTGGAGTGGGTGTGGGAGGTGGAGCTCGGGGGGAGGGGAAGGGTAGCAGAAGCGGAGTGGATGTGGCTGGTGGGGTAGGGAGGGTTGTGGAAGTGGAGTAGATGTGGCTGGTGGGGTAGGGAGGCGGTGGAGGTGTGGCAGGTGGGGTATGGAGGGGGAGGTGGGATGGGGGCAGCTTACAATAAGAGGATAGTCACTGGCCCTGACACACTGCCACCGCCACCACGTCCATATTACGTGGTGGTGGCCGCAGTGTGGGAGGGGGGTTAAATTGGGGGGCAGAGGTACGAGCGAAGGGGAAGGTTGGATGGGAAGCGAAGGGGGAGGTAGAGAAGGGGTAGAGAGGAAATACGGGAAGGGAAAGTAGGGGGGATTATAAGAAGGCTGGGGAGAATTATTTACAAAGGTGATTCTAGAGAGAGACTGATTTACAGGGGAGAATTTAGAGAAGGGAAATGTAAATACGAATGAAATTTACGCGAGAGAGAGAGAGAGAGAGAGAGAGAGAGAGAGAGAGAGAGAGAGAGAGAGAGAGAGAGAGAGAGAGAGAGAGAGAATAATAAACTCACAAGAAGAATAAAAGCTAAATAATACGTCATCAGAGTGAAAGGGGAAGCAGCCACACCCACGTCGTCACCTGAGAGCATCATTACACCTCATTACGACACCCCACCCCACCTGCCGTAACGGGTAATTAATATCAAGGTAATTACGGACAGGTGAGATAGGTAAGACTATTGCCATTATGGGTGGTTGTTTTGCATATCTTTCTACGATGGTCATAGTCAACGTTACTTTTTTATTTCTGCTGTTACTACTACTACTACTACTACTACCAAAACAACTACTACTACTACGACTTCTATGGCTACTACTACTACTGCTGCTATATTTATCACACCATCACCATTATCACTATTACACCACCACCACCTATATCATCACCATTACTACTATCATCAACAGTACCGTGGTAGTGTAAATTATGAGGCTCTGAAACCACACACACACACACACACACACACACACACACACACACACACACACACACACACACACTTAAATATCTACAAACTCATCGATAAATTTCCCAGGTGTTATCTGGTACCTTTAAATCAGTGAAAGGCGAGCACGTGGTATCAATAGTACCGCGTGTAAACAAACCCATTCATGAGTTTTAATGGAATCACGTGGTTTTGTTTACATGAGAGAGAGAGGGGGGGGGGATCCAGGGTCACTTTGCAACGAGGTATCACTTTCCCCGTCACGACTGCAGAGGGGGCGGGGGTCATTCACCTTCCCACAGCGCCACGGTCACTTTCACTCACCTTCACTACTACGAAACACTGTCAGCACCCTCGCAGTCACCGTTTTCTTCCCACTATACTTCGTTCACGTTCATTTGACAGAGATTTTCGCCCTTCTGGATTTTCTTCACTACTACGATCACCGTCTCTTCATTCTCATATTCATAGTTTTTCACTAGACTTCGTTCACGTTAATATATTTGAGATTTTCGTCCTTCTGCAGCTTATTTCTCGTAACTCAATTGCAGAATAAGGTAATATTTCCACAGCACTTCTTCGTGACTTGCATTATATTCTGTTCTCAATCTTTTATTACAGGTCACGAGTTAAGACAGAGATGGCAATTTTAAATTAGAGACATGTACTTCAGATTTTACTCATTATTATTATTATTATTATTATTATTATTATTATTACATACCGGTATTATTTATTATTATTATTATTATCATCATTATTATTCTTTACTGTTCAATCATGTTCACCTTCCCTCCTGCGATCATTACTTCATTATCGTCATATTTCCTGATCTTCACAATCAATCTTACGTCCTTTCTTCGTTTTTTGTTATTTATCGTTCACTATCATGTTCATCGTTCAATTTCCCTACCACGTTCCCGCCGTTCTTCCATCACTATCACTGCTCATCTTCAATGCTTATAATATCATTCCTTTTTTTTTTTTCAGTCACATTCAGTTTTCATCTATGTTTTTTACTCATCGATAATTTACTTCATTCATTTTCACTACCTGTAATCATCAGTCTTTCAATCTTCAATCACTGTTCACCTCCACATTTCACTATCACTCATATTCACTGCCCTCCTTCACTGTCATCTTCACTGTTTGTCCTCTCTGTCTTGAATGTCATCTTCACTGCCAAAAGCATCATTCACTTTCACTGCATCCTTCACCAATCCATCCCTCCATCTCATTCTCGGCCTCCCCCATCCTGGTCTATAATCTCTATACTGTATACCCAAACTTAAAATTCCATGGTCACTCATCTTCGCTGCAAAACTAAAAAATATAAAAAGTTTCCAGTCTTCATATTCACTTCTCAAAATTTATAGTTCATATATTTTTCGTTCAACAGGATACGTAGCACCGGAAAGTGAACATCGCCTTCCACAGTCACGCTCACATTCACAATACTTCATTCATTTCAATTATTTAACGTATTTACTGTATTTTTTTATTTATTTGTATTTCCTTCCTCCGTTCTGTTATTGAAGAAAAATGGCAGAATATGATTGCCACGGTTCAACGTCCCTTCCCAGCACTTCTTCGTGACTAGCACTGTTATTAATCTCTTGTTATGACTCCCTGTTCAAATGGAGGACCGACAATTTCAGGCCTAAAGTGAACATAGTAATTTATCTTAACATGTTCACCACTCACCTTCTTTGTGTTCACTTTTCATTTCTCAAACTGGCCTAACACAGTTCACTTATTATCAAAGGTCTTTCTAGTCACGTTCACTTACTTTCATGTTAAGGTTCACTTTCACAACACAGCCTTGGTATAAATTCAGTGTCTGTTCTGTGGTATGTATGTCATTTGTTTCACACCATTTGCTACCTTGCCTGATTAACAATACTGGAATATTAGTGAAGCATACAGTACCATTTCTACTATTACTACTGCTACTTCTACTACTATTACTACTGCTACTACTACTATTACTACTGCTACTTCTACTACTATTACTACTGCTACTACTACTATTACTACTGCTACTACTACTACTATTACTACTGCTACTACTACTACTATTACTACTGCTACTTCTACTACTATTACTACTGCTACTACTACTACTACCACAACTCTTACTACCAAAACAAACCTTCGAAATACATGATAATCATTAGTTTTTAAAATGCAATATGAATGGATTTTTTTTTTATACATGATAATCATTAGTTTTTAAAATGCAATATGAATGGATTTTTTTTTTTTTTTAAGTTGGAAGAGGCAACTTTTACACTCTCTCTCCTCCCTCCCTCCCTCTCGTCTCTCTCTCTCTCTCTCCTTCATGACACAACAATTACTCCCACTTTCACTCCCCTATTAACTCAGGCTCCTATGACTCACTCGGCAGAATAAATTCGTATGACACCGAAAGCAAAAAAACAAATACCAAAAATAAACAAATAAAAATAAGAGTTGTCCCTACCATGAGAGGACAAACAGTAAGAATATTAAATTTCTCCAACACCTACGCTTCATTCTCAAGTGGACAAAATATATAGCCTGCTTCTTAAATAAATAAATATATACTGAAGAAAATGAAGGAGGGGTACTGCAATCATCTCAAAATACACCCTACTCACCTTCTGTCTGTCTGTCTGTGTGTCAACCTCATCCTCCAGACCCTTCACTCCGATGACGCAATTTTCATCTTTCTTGCAACCTTCAGACGATTTTTAGACAGCTCAAGAGAGGCTTTTGCAACAGGAGGGTTCAGACAGCCTTCACTGACCCCTTCACATCGAGGGCGCTCTCATAAATTAAATAAAACCGTCTGGAGATAGCAAGAAAAAAATAAACAAAAATGAGTCACGGGATGAAACAGGTAAAATTCTCACCTTCACTCCTCCTACTCGCACTCACCATCACCACGCGAAGGCCCCACAACCATACCTGTGAATGAAAGTGACAGGTGAGGTGGGATGGTGAGGCCGTGTATGTGGTCACTTTCACTGTTATATATGCTGAGAGAGAGAGAGAGAGAGAGAGAGAGAGAGAGAGAGAGAGCATAACTATGGATGGGTCTGTTTAGTTTGTATTTTATTTATGTGTGTGTGTGTGTGTGTGTGTGTGTGTGTGTGTGTGAATCATGCACAGCTGTGCGAGTGTTGGCTTATGTATGCTTTCATGTGATCATGTCGGTATTACACATGACCCCGTGTGTGTGTGTGTGTGTGTGTGTGTTGTAAGCCTGAACTGACGCGTATTGTGTGCCAGTAATGTATGTATGTGTATATGTATGTATCTGTATGTATGTGTATGTATCTATATGTATGTGTATGTATGTATGTATCTGTATGTGTGTATGTATATATGTATGTGTATTATGTACTCGTATATCTGTATGTATGTGCTGTACAGTATGTACACATGCTTACCAATGTTAGTGTATCCTGCCGTCACGTAAGAGAGGAATGTATGTATGTCTGTTTATGTGCGTATGTGCGCCCGTGTGTACCACGTGCGTGTCCGTGTATGTGAGCGTATCCTGGTATGCATTACATGGTTCTCTAGTCTATAAGGGTATCTATGCTCCCTCACGCACTGGAAGGCCTCTCTCTCTCTCTCTCTCTCTAACGATCACAGACAAATAAGCAACAAACACAAAGTCTCCAAATAAATGAAAAAAAAAACTACATCCAATTTGCTAAGTGAGGAGGACATTCAGGGCCTCTCTCTCTCTCTCTCTCTCACACACACACACACACACACACACACACACACAAAGAAAACGCAACAAATACACTAACCTCAATAGTCAACAACCACGATAAAAACAGGCAGAAGATGACGTAATGGTGTCAAACTTACCAGAAATATCGAAAAAATAATTATTTGTGGCACAGGTACACACACACACACACACACTGGAGAGAGAGAGAGAGAGAGAGAGAATGTGGTATGTGGGCGGTTCACCTTGTGGCTCTCTCTCCCTCTCACTCTGTCTGTCTCTCAGCCTGCCTGTTTTCTGTCTCACGCCCTATCTCTGTTTCTCCTCACTCCTCCATAAACTCCTCTCAATATTCCCCTCTCACTATCTACCTATATTTACCTATCTATCTAACACACACACACACACACACACACACACACACACACACACACACACACACACACGAGACTGCCTTTGTCTCGAGGCCTATCGCCATTTCTCCTCACTCCATAAATCTCTCTCTCTCTCTCTCTCTCTCTCTCTCTCTCTCTCTCAGCCCAGAAAAACCAGGCGACACCTCCATCAACCAATCATTTAAGACTCAGTAATTCTAAGCTAAAAAAAAAATTCTAAGTAATTCTAAGTTAAAATTTCTCTAAGCAGTTCTATGCTAAAATATCTCTAAGTAATTCTAAGCTTTAAAAAAAAAATCTAAGTAATTCTATTCTAAAAATTTTCTAAGTAATTCTAGGCTAAAATTTTTCTAAGTATTTCTAAGCTATTTTTTCTCCACTAGCAAATATTCAAATAGGAAGATTTTAGGAGAGCAATATTCCCCTGTCCTTGATGGTTTCCGTCCTGACCTTTCATACTCTTGGGTGGTGTGTGTGTGTGTGTGTGTGTGTGTGTGTGTGTGTGTGTGTGTGTGTGTGTGTGTGTGTGTGTGTGTGTGTGTGTGTGTGAGAGAGAGAGAGCGAGAGAGAGAGAGCAATTGAGTCTGCGAGTCATAAAAATTAGGTTTACTGCCCACGTGATGGATAAAGAGAACGAAAAGAGGAAGAAACACGAGACAGGAAGAAAGACGAGAGAGAAAGAAGGAAGGAAGGAAGGAAGAAAGAGAATGGACGACAGAAGGACGGAAGATGAAATGAAAAGATGAAGGACGAAGAGAATGAAGAATGTTTAATTTGTATATATATATAACTCTGCAACTACGACGATTTTTGTAAAGTTTGTTAGATTAAAGGTGTTTGGTTATGCGGGGTTTATGAAGGCTTTATACTTCCTAAAGACTGAATGGTACAAGCTGAATAAAATCGTCTGGAAATGATAAGAAATATGTATGACGTCTTGGCATGAGTTATAAATTCGTCTGACGTCAACCCATCTACCCCTTCTCCTTCCTCCCACCCACCTGCAACCCCTCCCTCCCTCAGACACTCTCCCCCCACACCCACACACCCAGCCCCAACCCCCACACCCTCCCCCACCCCCACCTCCACACCCCTGCCCTCCTCCACCTCCAACCCCACCTGCAACCCCTCCCTTTCTCAGACACTCTTCCCCCACCCTTACACCCACACACCCATCTCCACCCCCTACACCCTCCCCCACCCCCACCTCCCTATCCCCCTCCACCTGCAACCCCTTCCTCCCTCAGACACTCTCCCCCACCCCCACACCCATCCCCAACTCCCACACCCTCCCCCACCCCTACCTCCACACCCCAAACCCCTCTACACACACACCTGTCCCGGCACGATCACAGGTGTGCGGATACAGGCATGCCAACTCAAGAACACCTGTGCAATGTAAACTAGCTCACACCTGCACACCCACACCCTGGACTGTAGGTGGACGTGGAAAGGGAAGAGGGAACTTTAAAATGCCCTTATAATTCCCTTAACAAAAACAATGCAAATACAGGCATGGAAAAAGAAAAAAAAAAACAATATTCCACAAAGCAAAATGGAAATATACTGACAAAGATAAGCAAGAAGACAAAGACAAAGTAAAAAAAATCAAGCACTGAACCACAAGCAAGAACAAAACAAAAACACAACAGGTATTCCGTAAAGAAATATAAGATTAATCCTGACAGTAAACAGGTAACCAAGCAAGCATGGAAGAAAAGAAAATGAAAAAAAAGACTGCGGTAATCCTCAACAAGAAGAAATAGATTTAAAAATTATTATAAAGAGGAAAAAAATAATCCAAAGAGCACGGAAGCAAGCATAGAGGCAAGCACGTACCAAATTCACGCACGGAGTCCCACGCGCCTTGTGCACGTGCGTGTGGACAACCATAATACACGAGCATCACGTGCGTTATGGCAAGCAGTCACATGCATAACACTAATGAGAGAGAGAGAGAGAGAGAGAGAGAAGGGAGGAGGAGGAGGAGGAGGAAAAATATCTAGCATGGAGAGAAGAGTGGGGCAGTGGAGGAAAATATAAGACAGATGGGAGGAGAAGTGGAGGTAAAAGTGGATGATGAGAGAGAAGAGTGTGTCGGAAAATGGAACGCTACAGATGGCCCGTCAGCTGTGTGTGTGTGTGTGTGTGTGTGTGTGTGTGTGTGTGTGTGTGTGTGTGTGTGTGTGTGTGTGTGTGTGTGTGTGTGTGTGTGTGTGTGTGTGTGTGTGTGTGTGTGTGTGTGTGTGTGTGTGTGTGTGTGTGTGTGTGTGTGTGTGTGTGTGTGTGTGTGTGTGTGTGTGTGTGTGTGTGTGTGTGTGTGTGTGTGTGTGTGTGTGTGTGTGTGTGTGTGTGTGTGTGTGTGTGTGTGTGTGTGTGTGTGTGTGTGTGTGTGTGTGTGTGTGTGTGTGTGTGTGTGTGTGTGTGTGTGTGTGTGTGTGTGTGTGTGTGTGTGTGTGTGTGTGTGTGTGTGTGTGTGTGTGTGTGTGTGTGTGTGTGTGTGTGTGTGTGTGTGTGTGTGTGTGTGTGTGTGTGTGTGTGTGTGTGTGTGTGTGTGTGTGTGTGTGTGTGTGTGTGTGTGTGTGTGTGTGTGTGTGTGTGTGTGTGTGTGTGTGTGTGTGTGTGTGTGTGTGTGTGTGTGTGTGTGTGTGTGTGTGTGTGTGTGTGTGTGTGTGTGTGTGTGTGTGTGTGTGTGTGTGTGTGTGTGTGTGTGTGTGTGTGTGTGTGTGTGTGTGTGTGTGTGTGTGTGTGTGTGTGTGTGTGTGTGTGTGTGTGTGTGTGAGAGAGAGAGAGAGAGAGAGAGAGAGAGAGAGAGAGAGAGAGAGAGAGAGAGAGAGAGAGCACATACTGATACTTAAGAAGTTTCCTACATCGACCATCGCTATTTTGCTCTCTCTTTCTCTCTCTCTCACACACACACACACACACATTTAAAATACCCATAGCCTACTCGTATTGATGATCATTTTCATTTAGAAGCAGACTCCAAATACACCCCCCCCCACTCTCTCTCTCTCTCAGCTTGACCCCCACGACAGCACAGCCCGGATTTAACACCTCCTCTCCACTACATAACCCGGCTGTAAATCAGAGCTGCGGCCTTGCAACTGAATAAGCAACAGAGAGAGAGAGAGAGAGAGAGAGAGAGAGAGATCAAATTTTCCAAGTCTTAAAGCAAGAGGGTTTGGATTCTCTCTCTCTCTCTCTCTCTCTCTCTCTTTAATGGAGTGACGTGTTGGGCTACAGTTTACCCGCAGTCTCGCCGCAACACACACACACACACACACACACACACACACACACACACACACACACACACACACACGACACCAATTAACTACAAAAAACACCGGCATATACTCACAAGCAAACATCAAACAGCATATCCATCACACACACACACACACACACACACACACACACAACCACTGCTTCCTGACATTTACATACTTCACATCCTGTACCACGTAGTTAACACCAACACAATCCTGACCTTACACACCCACACAATATACCCACACATCTACACTACACTTCACACCACTACACTACATCCTGCCACATAGAGAGAGAGAGAGAGAGAGAGAGAGAGATCAAATTTTCCAAGTCTTAAAGCAAGAGAGTTTGGATTCTCTCTCTCTCTCTCTCTCTCTCTCTCTCTCTCTCTCTCTCTCTCTCTCTCTCTCTCTTTAATGGAGTGACGTGTTGGGCTACAGTTTACCCGCAGTCTCGCCGCAACACACACACACACATACACACACACTATATTCATGCCACTCCTATGAGATAAACTATACAGCATATACTATACTATATTCTATGTATATACCATAACTATATTATTAGTATATCACGAACTCTTACACCAGAAATACCATACCAAACATTCGTAATACCACATACCACAATAACACGCCACACCACACCACAGTAACTCTCCCTACACCACATCATTATTACCATACCATCAGTCCCACACCACACCACAGACCTCACCATCATATACCATACCACCACCACCACCACCACCACAACCATACCACTTCCCCACGTCACCAAACTCCCTACGTCTTCCTACACCACACACCACACCACACTACACCACACCACACCACCAATATATCTTTACACTCTAAATATTCTAATGTATGCCATTCACAAACTTAATGACAAAGTTTCCCCTCCTAAGTATTCCATAGTTCACTGATCCACCTTCACTTTCTCTCTCTCTCTCTCTCTCTCTCTCACACACACACACACACACACACACACACACACACACAATTTAAAAACAAACACAAAGCTTACGAGGAGCACCTACACGTTCTCCCCCTCCTCTTTCTCCCATCCATATACAACCTAAACACAAACAAACAAACCCTTGTGCTACTCTCTCTCTCTCTCTCTCTCTCACACACACACACACACACACACACACACACACACACACACACAGTCCCTTAATTTACCCTCATTTTCGCTTCCCCAGTCATCACCTATCCACCTTCACCTCCACATCTCTCTTCCACCTTAACCTCTCCACCTTCCACTTTCAAATCTCTATCTCTTTTTCCACATCCATCTCAAATCCACTTTATTTCTCCACAAAAACCACCCACATCCACCCCTGACACTCCACCTCTTGCCCTCCACCTCCCTCCAATTTCACCTCTCCAGCTCACACTTCCTCCACCCTACCTAACCTATCCACCTCCCTAACTCCTCCACTCTAACCCCATCCATCCACTTCACCTGTGCCCCATCCACATACTATCCTACGGGCCTAACCTATCCACCTCCCTAACTCCTCCACTCTAACCCCTTCCACTTCACCTGTGCCCCATCCACATTCTACCCTACGGGCACTATCCCTTTTCTCTCCACCTTCGTCTCTCCACCACCCAAACCTCTTTCCTCTTCCACCTTTATCTCTCCACTTGACCTGTCCTATCCACACACTCCATCCTATATCCACCATCTGTACTCTTTTAACCTTCATATGTACCCTCTCCACTCCTTCCATCTCTATATGCACTTCTTCCACTTCTATATGCATTCCTTCCACCTATGTATGTACTCCTTCCACTTCTATATGTACTCCTTCCACTTCTATATGTACTCCTTCCACTTCTATATGTACTCCTTCCACTTCTATATGTACTGTACTCCTTCCACTTCTATATGTACTCCTTCCACCTCACATGTACTCCTACCACTTCTACATCTACCCTCTCCATCTCTCACTCTATGCCAGCTCCTGTGTGTATTCTCTCCACCCTCTACGCCCAACCCCTCCACATGAGCAGGGGTGGAGGTACACGCGCTTCCACCCTCACTAACACCTCCACTAAGGCTTCCCGAACCTCACGTGGGAACTGGAGTGGAAGAAATACGGGAGGGAGGGGGGGAAGGGTTAGAGGAAGACAGGTTAAGGAAGGGTAGAGAGGGAATGGAAGAAAAAGGGAGAAGGAAGTGAAGAAAAGGGGAAGGGAGGTGGAAGAATGGAAGAAAAGGGGAAGGGAGGTGGAAGAATGGAAGAAAAGAGAAGGATGAGCGGAAGAAAAAGACGAGGAATGGAAGAAAAGGGAAGGAGGAATGGAAGAAAAGGGGAGGAGTTGCAGAAAAAGGGAGATGGAATGGAAGAAAAGGGGAGGAGGAATGGAAGAAAAGGGGAGGATGAGTGGAAGAAATGGGGAGGATGAGTGGAAGAAATGGGGAGGATGTGGAAGAAATGGGGAGGATGCGTGGAAGAAATGGGGGGGATGAGTGCAAGAAATGGGGAGGATGCGTGGAAGAAATGGGGAGAAGTGGCAGAAAAGGGGATGAGGAATGGAAGAAAGGGGGATGAGGAATGGAAGAAATGGGGATGAGGAATGGAAGAAAAGGGGAGGAGGAATGGAAGAAAGGGGGAGGAGGAGTGGAAGAAAAAGGGAGGAGTGGCAGAAAAGGGGATAAGGAATGGAAGAAAGGGGGATAAGGAATGGAAGAAATGGGGATGAGGAATGGAAGAAAGGGGGAGGAGGAATGGAAGAAAGGGGAAGAAAAACAGGGAGGAGGAGGAACAGGAAGATGATAAAGGAAGACCAAAGAGCGAAGGATACAACAGAGGAATTAACAGAAAAATAATAGCAGAAGTAAAGCTCGTATAATTAAACCTGGAATCTCAAAGTGGAATGCAAAACGCTAATTACTTCAGGTCATTTAAGGAACGACTATGGTTATTACGCATGGTTAGCCTGCATCCCATATTACAGAAAGCAGTTAGCAACCACACAAGACGGCCAGGTAAGTTCCATCACTGTCAGGTACTTCTAAAATTACCGTCAGAATTTCGGAGTCTGCATCCTACGGCTCAATTTTAGATTTAAGAATATATTATGAAACAAAATGACAACGAAACACAGTCTAATATGGTAATAAAAGATAAGGGGGAAGGAGGAATAGGGAGTTGTCAACATCATCATCATCATCAGCAGCAGCAGCGTTATCATCACCACCACCATCATCACATCGCCATCAACGCTATCACCACCACCACCTTCATCATCACACCATCAATGTTATCACCATCACCACCATCATCATCATCATCATCATCACATCAGCAACGTTATCATCACCACCACCATCATCATCACATCAGCAACGTTATCATCATCATCATCACATCAGCAACGTTATCATCACCACCACCATCATCATCACATCAGCAACGTTATCATCACCACCACCACCATCATCACATCAACGTATCACCACCACCACCACCACCACATTTAACCAACGTTCATATGGGATGGTGTACGCATAAAAGGCTTCTCTGATCTGTTTCGGGACATGAATTATATAGGGGAGTTCCCGTTAAATCTCTCCAGTCATGATTATAAGTCTTTTCATTTTTACACGCCAGATAATTTGGAAGGGTATAATGTTCAGTAAGATTTTCCTCTCTCTCTCTCTCTCTCTCTCTTTCTCTCTCGTGACCCAATAATCCGACATGAGACGAGGAGACGACAGTGTAAACGATAGGAGTGACAGACAGACACACACCAGACATGATATTACACCAACAACCCCCTCCTTCTCTCTCTCTCTCTCTCGAAATGGCAGGGGATAGGGTGACATGGAGGCGATTTGTCTGTGGCCACCCCTCATGGGATTAGGGCGTATGGCTACAGACAAATAGAACAGAATCCTTAGCAACTGACAATGATGAATTTATGCTGCCAGAGATCCGTGTCGATGGCTGAGATTCACTACACTGCTTACCTAAATTCACAGATACAAATGCAAAAGAGGGGGACAGTACTTTTGACGCTGCCTGTACATTAAGGGGGTTCTCAGTCTGAAGGGGTTAACAACAATCTTAAAAACACTCTGTAATTTTCTCAAGAGGTGCTTGGGAATGGCTTTTAAAGTGGAAAACACACACACACACACACACACACACACACACACAATCTTACTATACAAAATACATACATCAACGAAAGATTAAACAC
>NC_136980.1:2227500-2247500 GCF_032717465.1 Coenobita brevimanus | reverse complement strand
AGTAAAGAGAGAAAGTTTTACAGTTCTTCTCCCCTCGTCTTCTTCAGCGTCCTCCTCCTCCTCCTCTTCTTCGTCCTCCTCCTCCTCCTCTTCTTCGTCCTCCTCCTCCTCCTCTTCTTCGTCCTCCTCCTCCTCCTCCTCCTCCTCATCATCATCATCATAATCCACAATTTTAGTCGAGGGAAAAAAATTAACGTTTAGTCATTAACACCAATTCTAGTCATACTTTTCATCGACTGATGTTGGTGTAAAAAAAAAAAACTAGAAGCCGTTTGAGTTAAAAGACATTAATAAAAAAAAAATAATATTAAGACTAAATGACGATACACTTCTTTAACAGTTAAAAACAGCTCGAGAAAAATAAACAGCTCTCTCTCTCTCTCTCTCTGGCCAACTGATGTAATATATGTAGGGAAAGTAGACGAGTGAAGTAGCCTACAGGACATACTTTGCCTTCAGGGGTATTTTCTAACTTTCACTCACCCTTTTCACCTTCCCTTTTCTCCCCTCTCCCTTTTTTCTTAACTTTGTACTCTCTCTCAATACCTATATCATCTCTGTTTTTTTCCCCTTCCCTTTCTATCCCCTCTCCCCTTCCCCCTTCTTTCCTATCCCTTCTCTTCCCTTCCTTTCCCTTCCCTTCCATTCTGTTCCCATTATATATCTTCTCCCCCCCACCACCACTCCTTCCCTCCCTCCGTCCCTACCCCCTCTCCTCTCTAATTTGCATACAGTAAGGTATACAATTACCATACAGTGAAGCAGGATCTCTCTCTCTCTCTCTCTCTCTCTCTCTCTCTCTCAATTAGGTTCGCACGTACAATACAAGCACACGCATTTGAGGGGGAACTTTCTGCACGCATTAGCAAGCAAAAACTATGAACACACGCACGCAATCATCAAAAAAGGCAGGAGGAGCACACGCAAGCGAAAAAAATGCACGCAAAATAAAGTTCACAGACGCAAAAACACAATATCTGAAGACACACACACACACACACACACACACACACACACACACACACACACAGAATAGCTATAGACATTGAATAATCATTTGCTTCATCTCCCACAACCACACACAGACAAGCTCATTAACACGCAAATATTCTCTGACTCACACAACTAAAAACAAACGCAATCAATTACACTCAACCGCACGCAAACATGACGTCAGGCAAATAAAACTATCAGTTGCACTCGCACGCAAACACACGAACTTGGCCAAGCATGCTCTGTCACAAATTCACAGTCACACACAAACGCACTCAAACGCGGTCCATCCCAGGCCACCGCACTCCATCTCACCCAACTGCACTGTCATTCGCAAACACGCTCTTATCACACGCAACGGCACGCAAACACTCTGTCTCACGCAACCACATACATACTCGTTCAATCACACGCAACGGCACCCAAACTCACTATCTCAAGCAATCACACGCATATGCACTCAAGTTCACGCAACCATACACATAAACGCTCCACCTAACTTAAACACGATCTAGCGCACGCAACTGCACGCAAGTACACCCCCCTCTCCACCCTACCACACACAATGAACGCAAACACGCTCCACCTCACGCAAACGCACGCAAAAGTCTGAAACAAAGCCTCCATTGATAAGAATTGCTGACTGTAACCTCCCTCCTCAGTAAGAAACCCATAATGTAAACGCACGCACGCACGCACGCACGCACGCGCACACACACGCACACACACACACACACACACACACACACACACACACCACACACACACACAGCCTATACTTACATTCACACAAGTTCACATTCCCCAACACATCAAATATTAACAACTACACATGTAAACACAAACACATTACCAAATGCTCTCTCTCTCTCTCTCTCTAACCAAGTAAAAAGTTATAGTCGATATTAAAACATGACTACAGATGCATGTCACAATCTTCTGCGTCAGTGAGTCAGGTGGGTGAGTCAGTAGGGCGTGTGGGGTGAGTCAGGCCACACAGGGTGACTCACGGTAGCTACAAGTGGAACCATTGATTTAACTCCCAGCATTACTACACACACACACACACACACACACACACACACACACACACACACACACACAATCAATAAAAACGTTTCTTCACCTCTGCCAATCCACAAACAAAATTTACAATCCCTCTGACCCACATACCAGGGAATCCAATTACGAATAATCTTAGCCAGGGGTCAGTGATAAGCAAGTCAACCAGTTAACTTTTATCACACACGGTTTCATTTTTCATATTCACTAAAATTCACTCTAAAATAAGTGTCTGTCACATTTTACACTTTACAATTCACTCTAACTAGATTGATAAGTGTTTAGTAACTGTAAGTGTGAAGATAATTTATAAACACTATTAGCTTAGGAATGTTTATAAGATACCTGGTCTATTCACACCTGTACGGACCATTTAAGCTGGCTATACCTGTCTTTTATTCACACCTGCAAGGCCTATCTGAACTATACTCAGTTTACTCTAACGTGGCCTAAAATTGCCATCTCTCTACACTGAGTGCTAAGCTGCAACAAGAGAACAAGTTGCAACACTAGAATATGATACTAGTCAAGAAGAAGTGCTTGGAAATGATGCTGAGCTACTTTTCCTACCGCTGAGCTACGTGATATAAATTGCATGAGGATAAAAAGCTGGGTCATGTAAAGGTGAAGAGAGCACAGAGATACCTGGTTATTATGCACACCTGTGTTACACCTAGCTTTTTATTCACACCTGTAAGACACTTGGTCATTGTGTGTGTGTGTGTGTGTGTGTGTGTGTGTGTGTGTGTGTGTGTGTGTGTGTGTGTGTGTGTGAAGACAAGATAAACTTACACATAAAATGCGCCTAAACAATGACATTCTACAATAGTTACAAAACATATATATACATAATACACCTCCGAATATACACATTTTTACATGGGCATACACAAAATACAATTAAAACACACATGAAATACACAACAAATACCTACATGCATTCACCTACACATACGAGCACATATAGAATACACCCACACAAACACATACATACACAGACCACATACACATACATGGAACACATACACATACTGTACGGACTCAGAATACGTGTACACCAACACATACATACTCGGAAAACACCTACACGCGCACACACACACACGTTACTACACACCTAAAATCCATTCACTTGATTCACCTTCCCTCCATCCAACCCCTCCTCCTCCTTCCCGTCCCCTTCCTCCTCCTCCTCCATCCCTCCTCCTCCTTCGCCCTTCCTCCAGTGACACATTCTTAGCGGTGAGTCATGGCCTTCCCTCCCTTTCCTTCCTCCCTCCACTTTTTTTCTCCCTCCCTCCCTTTCCTCCCGCCAGTTTTTTATCCTCCATCCCTCCCTCGCCTTCCACCAGCTTTCCCCCAATATTTTCCTCCATGCCTTTCATTTCTTCCCCATCTCCCTCGCATTCCCTTCCCTATTTACTTCTTCCTTCCATTTTCTTTCTTTCTTTAATGTACAGTGAGATGGTCTGAAGAAGTGAAAAGGAAATAAGTGTTAAAGTGTAGGTGTATGAAATGGTTACCTCTCTCTCTCTCTCTCTCAAGCATTGCCACACTCATCCACTTCTCCCCAATCTCTTTCATCACTCTCTAAAATCACTCGTCTCCCTCCTCCATCCCGAACCTCTCTCTCTCTCTCCTTCCTTCCTTCCTTCTCCCTTCCTCCACCCACTCCCTCTCTCCTTCCCTTTCCTCCCTCCGTCCCTCTTGTCTCAGTTTCCCTCCCGCATTCCATTTCTCCTTAGCAACAATTATACTTCTCTCTCTCTCTCTCTCTCGACGAAGAAATCCTTGTCCAAGAGTGACGTGAGCATTTTCAAATTTTAGAGAGAGGGGGGGGGGGAAAGCAGCCTCCCTACACAACGTAATCACAACACTAATCTTTTTGTCAATAATGGATTAACTATACACAAGGAACTCAATGTCTGTATGGTCTACGTATCTACTTAACTATACCGTGTTCATTTCCCTTCCCTTACGTCCATTTTCCTCTCTCTCTCTCTCTCTCTCTCTCTCTTTATGTAGGAAGGACGAAGGGAGACGGAGGGGGAGGTGAGCAGGAGGAAATGACCTGATAACCATGGAAATTAAAGTGGAGAGAGAGAGAGAGAGAATTTGTGTGTGTGTGTGTGTGTGTGTGTGTGTGTGTGTGTGTGTGTGTGTGTGTGTGTGTGTGTGAGTGAGAGAGAGAGAGAGAGAGAGAATGTGTTAGTAATACGAGCGTATGGGCGTGGGAGACTGCATGAGTAAGAGCAAGTAAAAACCAATGAGTCAAGGCAGTGAATGAGTGAATGAATTTAAAGTGTGTGTGTGTGTGTGTGTGTGTGTGTGTGTGTGTGTGTGTGTGTGTGTGTGTGTGTGTGTGTGTGTGTGTGTGTGTGTGTGTGTGTGTGTGTGTGTGTGTGTGTGTGTGTGCAGGTGGTTTAGCATGACGTCAGACCACCTAGCTATCCCATGCCTGTAAACACACTCATCTCCCCTTACCACCACACTCACACACACACCAAGCCGTGTGTGTGTGTGTGTGTGTGTGTGTGTGTGTGTGTGTGTGTGTGTGCGCTAGACATACATACAGTACGTACACAGACACTCGTTCATTCATCCATTCATAAGAGTGAAATCAACATACATACCATAATGAATACACACACACACACACACACACAAAAACAGAGCGAGAGATAGATAGATAGATAGATAGATAGAGAGAGAGAGAGAGAGGCGGCGGGGGGGGGACATAAGAGATATCCCATGTCACTCGGCTCAGTCACCACCACCACAACCAACTTACCATCCCACTCATTCACACACACACACACACACACACACACACACACACACACACACACACACACACAGCCAACCACCACATCATCCAATCAGACACCCAATCGGCCCATCAGATCCAGTTACTCGCCAGCCAAACGTTCAGAGAGGCAGGTAAGAGAAGCAGTTAGTGAATCAGCCAATCAGAACGGCAACTAAAGATGATGTGTGTAATCAGGATCTATATATATGCCTGGATTAGCTGGAAATGATTGATGGAAAGCCAGACACGTGGGCTTTCAGACTGGTGGTATTCAGAATGAGGTGTGATTAGACAGGTGAAAGAACTGTTAATTAAGGGAAGGTAAGGAGTGCAGCATCTACCCTTATTTAGTTCTTTACGAATGGCCAACTTTATGATTAATGTCCTCTAGTTATATTTCTCAGAATGGACATGTAGAGGACAAAATCTTCAGCCGATTCTTATCATTACTAATAAAGGAAAGATAAAATGGGAGTAAAGATTTTTCCACTGTCTCTCCAATAAAATAAAAAAAAAAAAAAAATAATCGACACAGATCATAGCAAGTTTATTGGTGAAATCTCAGCTTACAAAGGCGAGAGATCACTATGGCAACCGATGAAGAAATTTTACATGGCAACTACATGGAAAACACACACACACACACACACACACACACACACACACACACACACACACACACACACACACACACAGGAGCGAATGAGGATGATACGGGGCATATTTGAAAACTGGTAATCCATCATCACTCACTCTGTCACTTACCCCCGTCACTCACACAACACCTACCAACACAGACTCACATTATCCCTCATTCACACTGCCACGTCATTCATTCATCACCACACAGATACTCACCTTATTCATTCACAAACCTACCACGCCATTCATTCATCACCACACCATCATTCATCACTCACTCACAACCCTCCCATATCACACATTCTTCATCACTCACAATACTAACTCATACACACCACTCACCTACCCTGTCTCACACATTTATTCACTTCTACATCACTCACACTGCACCACGCATCTACTCTGTCTCAAACACGCATACAAACCCACCCACTCATCTACCTTTACACCACTCACACTACTCTGCCTCTAACAACATCAGTCAACCATCCAACCCACCCAACCCTTTCCTTCAGCCACTGACAGTGACGCTATCCACATGCATGCACCGCTATTTTCTCTTCTGTGTGATACAATGCTTGCCTACATACACAGGGACATACTTGCTTGACTCTCCTTTATTCCCAGACACGGTTGGATTAGTGACTGTGACGTGCTATAAGGAAGAGGAAGGAAGTGAAGTGGTCTCCTCCTATGCTTAACTTATTTGCAGCTGTGTGTGTGTGTGTGTGTGTGTGTGTGTGTGTGTGTGTGTGTGTGTGTGTGTGTGTGTGTGTGTGTGTGTGTGTGTGTGTGTGTGTGTGTGTGTGTGTGTGCAGTGGCTCCGTGATATAACTGAACGAAATACCGTGTGGACCCAATCTATAGAAAAAAAAAAAAAAAAAGGTCCTTCCCTAAATAAGAACCGGTTCGACCTTGGCCGTACCTGTAGTACGTGTAGGTGAACCGGTCTTGGCATCGGTAAAGTAGAATTAGTTACGATAAATTCTGGTTTCTTGTCGGCGTCTTAGTATCCCAGATTAAGAAAGTTGCAAGAGAATAGCGATGTGTTTTATTTTGTGAATATAAAAGGTTTGCTAAAGAGAACTGGCTTTTCCTGGTAATAATTTTTGATCATAGGCACCACAACTGTTATTTTATTGTCTATCTGTCTATCTATTTATCGTATTATCTATCTACTGTATAGCCATTATCCCGTAAGGAGTGGCCGTTTGTCTTTTAGTTGTTTGACGAGGAGGGGGCACTAACCCTCCGCCAACCCACCCACTGACACTTTTTTCCTTTTTACATTAGTATATCGGTGACTTGTCGAACTCTTGGTGTGTGTGTGTGTGTGTGTGTGTGTGTGTGTGTGTGTGTGTGTGTGTGTGTGTGTGTGTGTGTGTGTGTTCGTCGCTCTCTCTCTCTTTCTCTCTCTCTCTCTCTCTCTCACACACACACACACACACACACACACACACACTCTCTGTACCTTGTCAGTCCAGCAGCTCATTAACACAAAGGCGTGGCTCATCACCCTCGTTGCCACCCTCCCTCACCTGCAAGGGGAAGAAAATAAACACGTTAATTACCTTGATAATTTATTTACAAACACACTACTCACTCATTAACCCTCCCAGTACCTGTATTTATTTATTTAGGGTGATTTTTTTAGACCTGCGTTAAAATTAGGAAATATTTTAGCGTTAGGAGAAACACGCTGAGGTGGTTTGGCCATGTGGAAAGGATGGAGTGCGAGACTGACGAGGAGTGTGTGTGTGAGTGACGTGGAGGGGGGGAGGCAGGGGGAGCCCAAGGATGAGATGGAAGGATGAGTGGAGAGGTATTTGAGAGAGGGAGGGTGTACTGGAAGCAGGGAAGTGAAAAGGCGGGGGACAGGGCGACGTGGAGGCAATTTGTTTGTGGCCACCCCGTATAAGGGATTAAGGCGTCTGACAATAGATAGACAGATAATGCAACTCAGGGAAGAGATAGGCTGGTCATCCTTGCCATAAATGTCAAGAATTAGTAGCCTAGGCCAGGATCCCTACGCTCCTGGTGGGGTAGAAATGGATTTGGATTAAAGAGAGAGAATATTCACTTGTTTTTACTACGATATAATATTCACCTTGTTGCTCTTACTAATATTCTCTCGTAGTGAAGGGTTAGTGAGAGGGTGAGGAGGAATATTAGCAGGTAAGGAGGAATATTTGGTGAGGAGGAATATTAGGTGTGGAGGAATATTAGAGGGTAAGGAGGAATATTAGAAGGTGAGGAGGAATATTAGCAGGTGAGGAGGAATATTAGGTGAAGAGGAATATCAGACGGTGAGGAGGAATATCAAGTGAGAAGGAATATTAGGTGTGGAGGAATATTAGAGGGTGAGGAGGAATACTAGAGGGTGAGGAGGAATACTAGAGGGTGAGGAGGAATACTAGAGGGTGAGGGGGAATATTAGTTGAGGAGGAATATTTGAAGGTGAGGAAGAATATTAGGTGAGAAGGAATATTAGGTGAGGAGGAATATTAGGCGAGAAGGAATTTTAGGTGAGGAGGAATATCAGAAGGTGAGGAGAAATATTATTAAGTTGCCAATCACTTTAATGGCAAGGGGCAGGAAAGAAGGGGGATGAGGGTGTCAGGGTAAGTGAAATGGGGGTGGAATATGTGTGTGTGTGTGTGTGTGTGTGTGTGTGAGAGAGAGAGAGAGAGAGAGAGAGAGAGAGAGAGAGAGAGAGAGAGAGAAGGAGAGAGAGGGGGGGGTAAATAAAAATCTCACACACACACACACACACACACACACACACACAAAGATATAAGTGGAGTCACGCTGTCAACAAAAATAACTAAAAGGACAAGCTAGGTCAGTTGCGGTGGGAGGTGCGGTGTAACAAGATACCTGTCCACTCGTCTCAGGTGTGCCAGGTGTAGAGAGGGGTCAGGTGTAGAGGGAAAATCATGTTGCGTATACAGGCTACACACAACCATTATTTTTCCAGGTTACGTTGTATTTTTTAGTATTTACAGACGGTTTTCCTCAGCTTGTCACACTAATTTAGCAGTGAAAGGGTTAATGGTGACTATTTCTAACCCTTCCAGATCCAAAAATGTCTCCTGGTTTAAGAATAATCGTCTGAAGGTACCAAAAATAAATAAAATAAAAATAACAAAAAAATACTTCACTGAGGTTTCCAAAGCACATATGGTGGTGGTGGTGGTGGTGGTGGTGGTGGTGGTGGTGGTGGTGGTGGTGGTGATGATGATGATGATGACAGGCTATAAGAATTAATGAACTTTATCGGCTGGCAACTTTACAAAAATGATACACACAGAGACACACAGGTTTATAAAAGGATAAATTTGGGTATAGGAGTTAATGCTTTGGCGGAATATATTTGTGCCTGATAAAGACAGATAAACATGAGGCAAAGGATGTGAGAACAGTGAAGAGAAGCAGTGATGAAAGACGAAAAGGTGATGACAGAAGGGACAAAGCGAGGAAGAGTGGTGATGATGGAGGTAATGATAACAGTGATGAATGTTTATGATAAAAGGTAAGTGGTGACGAAAAATGAATGTAGTGAATTTGGAAAGGTGATGATGCAACGTCAAGGAGAGAATGATAAATAAAATGAACGTGGTGAATGATGAATAGCTGTGATAATGAAGGGTGTGGCTGGGGATGATAAATGAGTGAAGGTCATGAATGGTGAAGAAATGATGATGAAGGACGAGGGATGAGATGGGCCGTGAATAAACTAAAGAGAGGAGGTGATGAGGCGTGAGGCGGAGGTCAGACTGGAGGTTGTGGGTTGCCCCCAAACAAGGAAGTGTTGGCGCCGTAGGTCACTCACACAGACAGACACAGGATAGATGGATGGATTCGTGGAAGGATGGATGGATGGATGGATTAATGGACTGATGGATGGATGGACTGATATAAATACAAGGAGAGACAGACAGACGAAGCAGACAGCATTTATTTTTACGAGTACTGATATTTCTTGTTAATTATCGGCATCATTATTGTGTTTTATGATAGTACAGTATTATTAAACTCCTATAATAGAGAATATATCATTTTATTAGTAAGGTAAGTGTGTTCTATGTAACATTCTTCTATGAGCTTTCCCTTTATCTTCAATATCATGACTAGAACCCCCTATAACAGCCATAAGGTCAGTTCATGTATGTAACTCTTTCTCCATCGTTCTCTTTTCCCCCTTTCCTCCCTCCCTCTCTCTCTCTCTCTCTCTCTCTCTCTCCGTTACAGCCCACCCTCCCGTAAGTCACGAATTAACCTCATAATTAGCTATTTAAACAAGACCCCACCTCCTGTCTCCTAGCACTCCTCTTCTCGTTATCTTTATTCCCTCATTCATCACCTCTCTCTCTCACTCTCTCTCTCTCTCTCTCTCCCGTCCACATTTATTCAATCCCTCCCATCTTTAATTCACGAGGCACAACTCCCCTCCATCTAACCTCCCCCACCTCTCATCTTTCCATTCTTTCCCTCCCTCCCGCGCTCTTCTTCTCTCCTTCACAACCACCTCGTTCCTTCCCTCCTTACTTCCTTCTATCCATCCATCCCTCCACTTCACAAACTCATCCTTCCTTCCTTCCTTCCATCCCTCCTTCCTTCCTTCCCTTCCTTCACAAACGCTTCCCTTCCCTCCCCCACTGGCTTCTATAAATGCCCATTCCTACCCAAATGATGTTTCCCCTCACCCCTGGACCCCCTCCCTCACCCATTCTTTCCTCCCTCCTTTTCCTCTCTCACCTGTTCTTTCCTCCCTCCTTTTCCTCTCTCACCTGTTCTTTCCTTCCTCCTCTCCCTCTCTCACTTATTCTCTCCTCCCTCCTCTTCCTCTCTCACATGTTCTTTCCTCCCTCCTTTTCCTCTCTCACCTGTTCTTTCCTTCCTCCTCTTCCTCTCACACCCGTTCTTTCCTCTCTCCTCTTCCTCTCACCTATTCTTTCCTCCTTTCTCTTTCTCTCTCTCTCTTTCTCTCCTCTTACTGTCCTCCACTTCTGTCTTCACACTCTTCTCACACGTTCTTTCCTCCCTCCCTCTTCCTCTCTCACCCGTTCTTTCCTCCCTCCTCCTCCTCTCTCACTTATTCTTTCCTCCCTTCTCTCACTCTCTCTCTTTCTCTCCTCTTACTGTCCTCCACTTTTAGTTTCACACTCTTCTCTCACTCTCTTTTTCTTCCTCTCTTCCTTAGGGCTTGTATCCATTTCTTTCCTCAATCTTCTTCCTCTTTTCCTTCCATTATTTACTGTTTTTCGTTCTCTTTGCAGTTTCTCTCTCTCTCTCTCTCTCTCTCTCTTTCTCTCTCCTTTTCCTAATTTCTCTTTCCTCCTCCTCCTCTTCCTCCTTCTATACATTCTTACTTCTTTATATTACTGTTCCTTAAGCCTGACTTTCTCTCTCTCTCTCTCTCTCTCTCTCTCTCTCTCAGGCTAATTATCTTCCCCTCCTCCCCTGCCGCGTTCTAAACATGAGTATTTTTGTCACACACACACACACACACACACACACACACACACACACACACACACACACACACGAAAAAAGAGCAAAGGGTGAGAGGCAAGCATGGCGAGGGGGAGGAAGAGAGAGAGAGAGAGAGAGAGAGAGAGAGAGAGAGAGAGAGGATAAGGAGAGTGCTTACGTTAGGTTGATAAGTAGAGTGATAGAGACGCAGGTGGAGGTGGTGAGGGTGGAAAAATACAGAAGTGGAGGGAAGGGAAATAAATGATGAGATGTAGGGGAGGAGAGGGAGAGAAAAGGAGGAGGTACTGGTGAAGAAAACTGCCGGTACGGAGGGAAAGATGAAGACAAGAGTTAGACAGATTTTTATAGTAGTTATAGTAGCTGCAACCCCAAACTCAGCTGGAGATCAACACGGTGGACTGCAGGCTTAAGTTCCACTTCTCAGCAGTCCACTATCCTCATTTCGGGGGATAGGGAAGTAACAGAGACGTTTATAAAACCAGGTAGTTGATCCACCTGGCTATATCAGTGCCACCACGTGAAGGCGTGCCTCTCCCGCACTAGGGAAGGAGTAAAAGGAAGGAAATTGTAAGGGACAGAAATTACCACAAGAGAATCACACACACATCCTGAAATCGTCTCTCTCTTGTACTGATAAAACCTTGCCAGGATAAGAGGCCAGCGATAATGAGAGATATCCACCGCTATCGTGGCTGGAGGTGACTGATAAGAGGGGCAGACTCATGGGGCGGTATCAGCTTTTTCGTGATAAGGCGAGATAAGGATTTTATTATCTCTGAGCCCATTTCTTTATTTTGATTTCCTGGTTTCCTATACTTCACCTGTTATCAAGGTGATGAGACGGAGACGCAATTGTTTATTAAGGTGTTTTTAATATTCTTTACACCTTCTATCTCCTCTTAGCTTCCCAGTAGACATTAAACTCCTTAGCTAATGATTTTCTTTTTTTTCTTCAATTTCATAAGGTCACCATCGTCATCACATCCACTCTTCCTGTACCTACTACTGCCCCATTTCTCCTCCTGTACCCCCCCTCCTTCTTTACTTACTGCTCCCATTCCTCCTCCTCCTCACCATCATCATCACCCATCATTTTCCTCCACTCATTCCCTCTCCCTCTACCTCCACTCTCTACCGACTCCCTCCGTTCCTCCTTCCATCATCATCCATCCTTTTCCTCCGCTCATTCCCTCTTGTACTTTCACCCCCTACCTCCACTCTCTACCTACTTCCTCCATTCCTCCTCCTTCCCTCTCTACTCATTCTCTCTCTCTCTACCTCCACTCTCTACCTCCTCCCTCCATTCCTCCTCCTCCTCCTTCCCCTACCTTACCTGTCTACTGTGAAGCCTAAAATTAAGGTGCCCGGCCCTCCCACGTCTGCCTAAAATGGATTTCACCTTCACTACCCCTCCCTTCGTTCTCTCTCTCCCGCTCTCTCTCTCTCTCTCTCTCTCACATATAATCATCTGAACCCTAATTCACATCATCATCACCCATTAAGAACAGTATGGTTTGTGTATCTATTTTACATCTCTCTCTCTCTCTCTCTCTCTCCCTCTCTCTCTCTCTCTCTCTCTCTCTCTCTCTCCCTCTCTCTCTCTCATCTAACCTCATTTAAACGTTTCAACATTTATTTTGCGGTGTTTATCCATGCGTTACCTCCCACCCTTCCCACTCTCTCCTCCCCGCCCCATCTCTCCCTCTCTCTCTCTCTAAGCCTTACCACCCTGCTCTCCCTGCACCCACTCACTCTCTCTCCCACCCAAACCCACACCCACTCCCCCTCTCCCATCCACTCATTCTCCCTCACCCACTCACTTACTCCCCGTCTCCCATCCACGCATTGTAACTCCCTCCCACCCACTCCCACACCCACGCCCACCCACTCCCTCACCTTCACCCCACTCAACTTTGCCTTCCTCTGTATTATTAGTGCACAATTTCACTCACACCTGTCTTTACCCTACCTGTGTCAGTTATGCAGAGAGACTGATCAACAAACACGCGGGGTAAAACATAGGCCTACCCCCTTGGCCGAGGTAATAAAAATAAACAAATAAAATATCGCCTGGGAGTATTAAATAAGTAGAAGAAATAAACAGGCAAATAATGTTCTTAAAAAGCTTAAAGGAGGAAGTGAAGGCAAGTTTAAAGGAGGCATAATGGGCTCAACAAACGATCATTTATTTTCGTATCGTTTCAGAGATCAGACAGGTGGTTTGGTGAATGAAGAAATTATTATAGAAATTTATCGAGAAAGCCTTGAAATAATTAACCACGAGGAAACACAGCACAGGATTTCAGTGACCTCCATGTCAAGAAGGAAATTACGAAAGCACTGGTCTGGAAATATTATAATTGAAAAGTCGGGGATGGTTTTTGCTACATGATATTGCAAGATGGATCAGATTTTTCTCCCTCACTCCCCTCCCCTCTCCTGATCCCTTACTCTCTCTCTCTCTCTCTCTCTCTCAGTTAACGTCAGATTCATTTTCACTGTCACTTTACTCCTTCCTTTATGTCCTCTTACCTTTAACCTTAGCAGACTTCCTTCCTTCCTTCCGTTCTAACCTACTTTCCATTACCCTTGCCCAAACACACCCACCTTTCCTCCACTCCACACCTTCTACCTCTCCACTTCCACTCCCTCGTCTCCTAACTTCCCCAAACATCCATCCATCATTCCTTCCTTCTTTCCTACCACCTAACTTCCCCAAACATCCATCCATCCTTCCTTCTTACTCTCCTTCCTTCCTAACTCCTAACTTCCCCAAACATCCATCCACCCACCCATCCATCCTTCCTTCCTTCCTTACTCCTAACTTTCCCAAACATCCAACAATCCTTCCTTCCTTTACTCATAACTTTCCCAAATACCCATCCATCCCTCCATCCTAACTCCTAACTTCCTCAAACATTCATCCATTCTTCCTTCCTTACTCCTAACTTTCCCAAACATTCATCCATCCATCCATCCTTCCTAGCCTACTCCACTTAATTCATACGACGAATCCACTTTTTCTTCCATGCCTCGTAACTCAATCCACTTCCTAACCCATCCATCACTTCCACACCACACCTTACCACTCCTTCCCTAACTTTCACTGCCACTTCCGTCCTTCCCCACATTTATTCTCGTCGGTATGGAAGCTCCCTAACACCTCTTCCTTAGCGACTTGTTTCTGGATATGTCTGGTTAATATCCTTGTGTACCTTATTTATGCAGAGTATGGCAATGTTAGAAGGATTTATATAACACAGGGTAGGACAGTAAGGTGTAATAAACAAAAATAAATCGCTCAGGTAAAGGTGCTAGGGAGCTTTGTACATGAGGTCTAAATAAAGTCATTTTTCTTTTTTTTTCTTTTTTTTTTACGTGTCCGACTCTGGGCAAAGACTCAGGGCCTATTTCTTAGGGGAAGAGGCCTATCCCAAGGCCCGGTAATCCTCCTACACCTCCACATGTCACCACTTCGGCGCTACTGCCCACCGTCCATACTGAATACATGCTAGAGCTGCGTCATACAGAACAGGTGTATTTGTATTTGCGAGGGTGATTTTACACGTCGGCAGGTGTTCAGGTACATCAGCCAAGCCTACTTCAAGAAATTCATGTCCTACTTCAAGAAATTCATGTCCTACTTCAAGAAATTCATGTCCTACTTCAATAAATTCATGCCCTACTTCAATAAATTCATGCCCTACTTCAATAAATTCATGCCCTACTTCAATAAATTCATGCCCTACTTCAAGAAATTCATGTTCTTTAAACTGTGCCCTGTCCCAACCGGGATCTGGACCCACGTCTACTTGGGCAGCAGACAACCTCCACCAACTCTGCCACCGCCTCCCATAAGAACAACGAAAGCAGCAAGAACACGAAAGACCGGCACGTCCTCAGCCAGAAGGGCTAAAGAATGAAAAAAAAAAAAGTCAAGGAAAAAAAATATTAATGAGGGAGGAGTCCAGCCTCATCAAACAAGCAACTCCCCAAACCAAGAGGGTCATGTTTTTGCGAGGAAGATGGTCTGGGCAGAATTATTGCATCCACAGTACTATAAGGCCATGAAGGACGGGTAGAGGGAGGGTTACAACTCAGCCACTCTCTCATCACCAAGAGTTATTAAGTTCTAGGCAGTATATTGTGATGGGGGGTGGGTAGGGGTGGCGGTCCCTTCCCAACCACTCCCTCACCTCACCCCTGACCCCCATCGTCTTTGTGCTGCTGACGTCACCCCTTCATCGTCCCCACCCACCCCCCTTCCCTCCCCCTATCTTCTGACCCTGACTAGCCCACTCCTCCCCTCCCGCCCACCCTTTCCTGACCCTCCTTCAAAGGGGTTAGATCATAAGGGGGGAGGGTCAGACTGATACAATGCACAGACGATGAACAGGAGATAGTGAATGCAGACGGTGGTGTGGTGTGGCTGGTTTGACATTGTCCTATAAGCATCCACCCCTCACACTCATTCACCCTGTTACTGCCTCTCCTCTCCCCACCCAAATTTTCCCTTCTCCCTCCCCCCCATCTTTTCCCTTCACTCTCCTCTCTCCCATCTCCCTTTTCCTTCCTCACCTCTCCAATTTTCCATCCCCGTCCCTGCCAATTTCTCCCTTCTCCATCCCCTTTTTCATTTTCTTTCTATCCCTGTCTGCATTGGCCAGCTCCCTTCCTCCATCCCTTTCATGTCTGTCTCTCCCTCCCGTCTTTTCCTTTCTCCCTCCTCTTCCTCTCTTTTCTTTCAATCCCTTTTTGCCTTGCTCAACTCACTCCCCCCTTTCATGTCTTCTTTCTCCCTTCTTATACAGACCCTCCTCCCTTTTCTCACCCTGCCCAGCCCCCTCCCTCCCTCCTTCTGACCATTACTAACTCCATCCCTCCTTCCTCCATCCCTCCTTCCTCCATCCCTCCCTTCTTCTCCTTCCATTTGACCGTGACATGCCAGTCTCTCCCTCCCACACACACATGCACCCTCCCTCTCCTTCATACACCGCCCCTCCCCTCCCTCCCTCCCCTTATCTCCATGCAGCATCCACCCCCTACCTCCCTCTTCAGATACTGCTCTTCAACCTCACCCCCCAACCCTTCATCCTAATGCAGCTCTCTCCCCCTCCCCATCATCCGTTTTAATCATGTGCCGCCCTCCTCTTCCCCTCCCTCCCTCCTTCATGTTCCATCCTCCCCCCTTCTCCACCCCTCCAAGGTTTCTCCGCACTCTTATCCTTCGTCCCTCTTCTCTCCGCCTCCCCTCCCACCTACTCCCTCCCCTCACTCTAAAGGGCAGTTATAAGGGGTTTGATGGAGGTTAGGGCAGATACAACGCATGAGCACAACAACCCTATAACCAGACATAAACCATACCACTGTCTACCTCAGCCATGTTCTTCTTCATCGTCTGTGGTTTTTATCTATCCTACCCTCCTTCTAACCCCACTCTGACTAAAGGCACAAGCGGTGAAATACAAGACTGTGGTAGTTGACTGAGGTATGGCGTAGGTGTGGCGCACTGCTGCAGACTGGCGTTAGGTTACATGCGTCCAAACATATAAAATCTAGCGGCAATCAGTGAGGCTCGAACACAGGTCACGAGCGTCTCCCAAACAAAATCTCGGTCTACCCCTTCATCCCACTCCCTCCTTCCCTTCCTTCCTCCCTCCCTCGGTGACGCTGATGGTGCACTGGTTAGCTGCCGTTAATACATCCATCTCGCAAATGCAGGCTTCGACTCTCTAACTGGCCACATTATCCGCTTCCCCCTCGTCTCTTTTCACCCAACTGTACAATTAGGGATTGATATGGAAATTCGACAGTTGCAGAGCCTGTTCAAGAAATTAAAAAAAAAAAAAAAATGCTGTAATGACCCTTGCTTAGACGTGGCATTAATTCACTTTTCCCCCTTCCATCTTACTCTTTCAGCCCTCTCTTATATCCCACTCCCTCCCCCCTCTTTTACATTTTAGTCCCTCTCCCTTCCCTCCCTTCCCACTCCCCATCCCTCCTTCCCTTCCCATCCCCTCCATCCCTCGCTCACTTCCCATCTCCCCATCATCCCTCCCTCACTTCCCATCCCCCAATTCCTCCTTCACTCCCCATCCCCCCCACCATCCCTCCTTCCCTTCCCATTCCCTCCCTCACTCCCCATCCCTTCCTAGCCCTTCCATCCCTTCTCACACCCACCCATTCCTCTCCCAAGCCCTTCCCTTCCCCGTGTTTTATCTAATCAAAGAACAGATAACCACCACCACACTGGGGTTTAACTAGATGTTTTTTCCTCATTCCATTAAATATTTTTGTTTCTGTTCGCCCAGGAATCGCGTTTTTATACTCTCTCTATTTCTCTCTCTCTCTCTCTCTCTCTCACACACACACACACACACACACACACACACACACACACACACACACACACACACACACACCAAGACCCCCGTAGTGTTGCAATGCTTCTGAGGTAAATGAGTGCATCGGTATTGCAGAAAGTCATAAAAAGAAAATACTTACGGCGAAAAGGCTTATAAAAGAAGAAATGAATAATTCTCCAGTTTTATGAAATCTGAGTTGCATAAAAGAGCATCAAAAAAACGAAATGCAATGAAAAAAATATATTATAGAGAAGAGTTATGTTGATATTAACTGAAGGGCGATAGAGATACAGGTCAACTCTGGAACTGTCTCCCTCTGTCTGTATTTCCCACGTCCTATGATCTCCAGTCTTTCAAACGCAGTGTGTCCAGGCATCTCGAAATGAACGGATCTTGAATTTCTCTCTCTCTCTCTCTCTCTTTGGAAGGAACGGTTTGCGGGCTCCTGGCCTTTGGTTCCTTCTTCCTTGAATAAAAAAAAAATTGCTAATGATTTACTGACTTACGTAAAAATGACTAAAGAATAAAAATCTTTCTACCTAGCTATTGCCAGACGCCTTAATTCCGAGAAGGGCGGCCACAAACAAATCGCCTCCATGTAGCCCTATCCCGCGTCATTACGCTGCCCCCCTCCGAACTCACATACCCCTCTCTCATATACCGTACCTCTCCACTCCATCCCTCCATCTCATCCTCGGTCTCGCCTTCCCTCCCCCCTATCCACTCACTCACATACACTCTCCTCATTAGTCTCTCACTCTCCGTCCTCTCCACACGGCCAAATAATGACGACTCCCAAAATAACAATGACTTAGGAAATAGTTAATATAATTTTACGATATATCAACGAATTGCAGGAAAATAACGATGAATGAAATAATTCTCGATTCTAAAGTTTTAAGTCAACCCTGAAAAATAATAAATAATCTCCAAATTGACCTTATTTTTAGTAATTCAAATAAAATCTCACTATAGGTGTACTTTGAATTTCCTGTATTTTATCACGTGCACTGATGGCAATGGGGATTTATCCTCCCATATATACGAATTACGAAAAACTGATACGAAATAAATATAACGAACTGAACACTTAAAACACGCTAAATAAAATAAAATCCATCTGAAACTAGAAACAGTACAGGAAATTAGTTAGAGAGCATTATAGTGAACGATGCTAAAGAGGTGTACGGGAAAAAAAAAAAAAAAAAAAAAGGATTTAGGCTGCAATATTTAAGTTTTTTATGTCAGACTAAATTAATCAACTAACCCATTCAGTAAGATGACACCATTTAGACTGACAGATAGATAAATAGATAAAAATAGACATAGATACACTGATATGCAGACACAGATATTCGACTTGAGATCCCGCAATCATAACACACACACACACACACACACAGTCCCCCTACAATGCCCAATTAACATGAATGGAATGAAGAACACACGAACAAACGCGGACGTCAGCACAAGACAGGCCCTACACTGAACATCTAACCTTTAACGACGCCAGAGAAGACATGGTAGTTCTTTTGATGTCACTGTAGCTCTCTCTCTCTCTCTCTCTCTGCATAATGTGACAAGAGCAAGAGGACAATGGCAGTCCCTCTGATGCCATTATAAGTCTTGGTCCTTCACCTGAGCCCGTATTTACTAGCCTTTCAACTCCCTCCCTCCCCTCCCCTAGTTCCCTTCCCCTCCTCTCCCCTAGTTCCCTCCTCCTCCTCCCCCTCCTCTCCCCATGTTCCCTCCTCCTTCTCCTCCTCCTCTCCCCTAGTTCCCTCCTCCTTCTCCCCCTCTCACTCCCCTTTTCTCCAATCATCCAAGCCCCCAACGAGAACAATACCCGGTTAACAAGCAGGGTAGGAACACCCCACACACGAGGACAAGGACCCACGTTGACCCCCCGAGCCTGCACACACACACACACACACACACACACACACACACACACACACACACACACACACAGCAACAGAGGATCACCACACTGAACACTGGATATAATGAGACAAGAAGAACGGGACAATGTTGCCCTTCTGATGCCTCTATAATTCTTTGTCCTCACCTGAGACTCTATTTTACTACTCTCTCTCTCTCTCTCTCTCTCCCTTTCCTCCCCGCCTCCCTCCATCCCTCCGCCCCTCACCTCTCCCTTCCCCCTCACCTACAGACTGTCCCCTCGTCTATCCAAGCTCACTGCTGTTACCAAGCGATAGTCTTACATAATACAGTGACCACATCTCTCCATACATGATGATTACATGCAGCAGATTAACACTAGAATGCGGCGCTAGCCACGAAGAAGTGCTATGAGAAGAATGAAGAGTTGAAGTATTGGGCAAAGGTACAATTAAAACCACACCAATATATAAAGACACAAAGCAATGCATCAAAACAGTATAAACCTTGAGTATGGTGCTAGTCACGAAGAAGTGCTAAGAGAAGGATGTAGCGCCGTATTAATGGATAAAGGCAGAATTCAAGCCAAACCAGGATACATAAGGATGGAGTTACAAACCACTGCACCCAAACACAGGCATATAAAAAAAAACAAATAAAACTTAACGACAGTGCTTTTAGTCACCGTAACAAAATCATCAGGGAAGATGGACTAGCAAAGGTAAGTCTCT
>NC_136980.1:2207500-2225000 GCF_032717465.1 Coenobita brevimanus | reverse complement strand
TTTTCTATGCCTGCCCTCCACCTCTCTCTCTCTCTCACACACACACACACACACACACACACACACACACACACACACAACTAAGGTCACTAAGCCTTTTTAAGTCAGAAGCCACATCAAAGGCGCAACACACTGCACTATAAGGCCAAAAAATAAACACCATTATTATTATCTCTCTCTCAGCTGAATAAAATCGTCTGGGGGTAAAAAGAATTTAAAGAAAATAATTAAAAAGGAAAGAAAGGTTAATATTCCTAAGCTGGGAGAGGATATTTATTTATTTATTTATTTATTTTATTTTTTTATCGTCGGGAAAGGAGGCTCCGTAACACCACTTCCTTGGCGATTTATTTTTTATGTCTGGCTCATATCCTTGTGTATGTTATTTATGGAGAGTATGGCGACGTTTGAAGGATTTATATAACACAGAAGGGGCCACTATGGGGTACTAAGCAAAATGAATCGCTTTGGAAAAGGTGTTAGGGAGCGTCAGGGAGGAGAGGGACGCAGTGGAATATTAACTCTAAAAGGCCCGTCTTCTCGTCGGTTGAGGAAGCTCCCTAACACCTTTTCCTGAGCGATTTATTTTACTTATTACACCTTACTGTCCTCTTGGTTAAATAAATCCTTCCAATATCGCCACACTCCATAAATGAACTACAAAAAGATACAAACCTGCCATATCCAAAATGAATCGCTAAAGAAGAGGCGTTAGGGAGAATACGGGAGGTAGACGCACTGGAATTGTGTAAACTAACTTTTGACTCTAACTGAACAACTAAGACAGACAAAGTGGAACCCAACTACAACCACGTCCAACCATCTTAAGTCACTCTGCATAACTCCTGCAACCTGATCTGGAATTATGTTGCAAATATTTACAGGATTTTCTTACCAGCCATTGCATACTTTTACTAACCTATCTTCAGCTCTCTTGCATAAAGTCAGCAGCCTATCTTGAATTTCCTTGCGTAATTTCGTCACGTGATCTTGAATTATTTTGTCTATTATATTTAGCAATCTATATTGAGTTTCCCTGTGTAGTTTCCTCAGGTGATCTTGAATTATTTTGCATATTTAGCAATCAATCCTGAGTTTCCTTGCGTAATTTCCTCTGGTGATCTTGAATTATTTTGTCTATTATATTTAGCAATCTATCTTGAGTTTCCTTCCGTAATTTCCTCAGGTGATCTAGAATTATTTTGTATATTATATTTAGAAATCTATCTTGAGTTTCCTTGCGTGAATTTCGTCAGGAGATCTTGAATTATTTTGTCTATATATTTAGCAGACAAGTTTGAGTTCCCTTGCATAAATTTAGCGACCAATCTTCAGCAGTCGTGCATATATAAGGAAGAGTATGAGTTTTATTTGTTACATGACGCCGCATCTTGTAAGTGGCCACAACACTATATCTCTCCCACGTTTCTGCCTGCTTAATAACAAAAGGGACTCCTTCGCTTGGTGGCATTAATATAACCGAGTGGCATTACTATCTGTGTATGCAAATGTCCCTCAACTCCCTCCTTCTCCTGCGAATGAGGGAAGGTGGACTGGATGATGATGATGATGATGATGAGGAGGAGGAGGAGGAGGAGGAAGAGGGCAACTTAAGCCTGCAGTTCACAGAGTTCAGAGTCAGACGGGCCTCAGACTGCAAAAAACAACAACGACCCCTCCTCCTGGGACACATTATCGTAATCTTACCTTTGTTTACAACTTACACGGGTCGGAAGGAAGTAGAAACAGGTGCAGGGAAGTACAGAAAGATCCTTCACACACACACACACACACACACACACTCAAAATAAGACACAAAACTTAACTCTCAACACAAAACACAGCAAAAATGGGCCACACTCCATCCACTCATCACTAAAGCCTCCAGAATTCTCAGCTCCAAGTCACAGCCCACAAGATCCACACAAAACAGCCCTTCAAAGTACTGTGGACCCATTCCCCAACACCGTCATGAATTGCTGGCCGTATTTCTCTCTCTCTCGCAGCCTTCTATAAATTTGAGACTCCCATCTTAAACTCAATCTATATTGCCTATTTACCTGACGCCGCATGCTGGGAGGGAGTAGGGGGTAGGTTGGACAAAAGGGTACCTCTATGCATTCACGTTCTTGTTTATGAGAGAGCCACACCTCCCACGACGCACCCACCTATTCTTCTTTACGGTCCCATTCTGTCCCGCGTCTCGAACTAACATGCCTAAATCTGGTCACCTATCGCGTACTGATTCCCCCCCCCCCTTTTTTTTTTTTTACAAACTACTAGTGCTGTAAGACCCGGAAAAGAAAAATAAGAGAAAAAAGAAAAGAAAAAAGTGATCTCCATGGAAATTCTGTTTCTACTCAGCAATGGCTCCTCTCCACACCGTCCCTCATATATTCCACTACCTTATCCTTCCACCTGGTTCTCTGCCTTCTACTACTACTACCACCACCATTATTAAGACTATTACTACTAACAACCCCATTCCTATCACACTCTGTCTGTCCCTATCCAGCAACAATTCCTCCATCCACTACATAAAGCAACATTCATAATATCCCACATTCTTGTCCTACTGGTATTCTGTGCGTGGTTTGCATCATCTTACCACCCCCTCACACGAGATCCTAATCAATCCACTTCTTCCTATTAATAATGATCCCTTCCACTTGCCCACCATCGCTCAATATACTCCACATCTCTGTCCTTCAAGTTGTTTCTCAGTCTACCTCTCCTTCCCCATGTCATGCACTCGCCTACCCTCCCCACTGCCAAACAGTCTCCTAGCCAGTCTCCAAGGTATTCCACACAGCTTCTCCTCCTACACCCCCTCCCTCTTTCTTCTCCCAGACACCCCAATCACACACACACACACACACTGTAGTTAGTCATTCCACTGCAAATTCACCACTAACCTAATCTCAAAATTAATCTTGGAAAATAATAAGCAAACTAACTCGACCTTCCTCTTCTCTCCCTCCTCTTTCCTTCTTCTTATATTCTTCTCCCCCAATCAGTTCGTCCCTGTCCACTGCTTTCTTCCACTGACCTGATCTAAAAATTAATCTTGACGTATAATTGGCAAAGTATCTCGACCTTCTTCCTCTCCTCATCCTGTTCTCTTCTTATCTTCTTCTTATATTCTTCTTCTTCTCCCCCATTCAGTTCGTCCCTGTCCAATGCTTTCTTCCACTAACCCAATCTAAAAATTAATCTTGAAGTATAATTAATAAACCATCTCTCCTCTCCTCCCCTCCCCCTCCTGTTCTTGTCTTCTCTTCTACTTCTCCTCCTCCTCCTCCTACCCCACTCAGCCCCTCCCTGTCCACCACCTTCTTCCACTAACCCGATTCTAAATTTTAATCTTGAAATATAACAAGCAAACCATCTCGACCTTCCACATCTCTTCCTCCTCCTCCTTCTTATCATCTTCTCCCTTATTCACTCCATCCCTATCCACTGCTTTCTTCCACTAGGCTACTATAATCAAGCACAACAGGTAAGCAATCCACAGGGCGTCTCGTGTGCTTGCATAAACCCTTCAACTCAACAACACCCGCCATCTCCAACCTAAAGCGATCTGATGACCAAGAGACCCTACCCTGATCTTCTCGTCCTCGCTTTCCCACTCCTATTCAAATCTACTCTCCAATGACATTTTTTTTAACAACCAGTAATTAAAGTACAGCTTAAGACAAATTTTCAGAAACAAAAGGAGGCTTATGATTATATATGAAGGGGGATTAGAACTATATACAGCCTTCATACATGCTTTCATTAAGAGAGTTTAAAATGTAATAAGTCTATCTTGCTCTGGCGTAAACATCTCAGCTCAACAACACTCCCCTATCTCCAACCCAAAGCAAACTCATGATTTCGAGACCCTGGCCTGATTTTCTCGTCCCATCTCTTCTACCCTCGTCCTATCTACAGTACTCTTACCGTACATTCCATCCGTCCCTCTCTACAACAGCACAATAGCCAACCCATCCTACCTCCTGGATCTTACTCCTATATTCTTCCTGCCACCCCCAATCTCTCTCTCTCTCTCTCTCTCTCTCTCTCTCTCTCTCTCACACACACACACACACACACACACACACACACACACACACACACACACACACACACATTCTGGTCACTACACTGCAAATCCTCCAACAGCCTAATCTAAAGTTAATCTTGAAATACAATAAACAAATATTCTTGATATTTCTCTTCGTCCTGTTATTGTTGTTGTTGTTGCTTCTTCTTTCCTATTCAATCCATCCCTGTCCACTGCCTTCTTCCACTAGGGTACTTTTTTTTTTTAATGCGAGGAAGAAGGAACCGAAGGCCATGAGGTAAACCAATGTGTCTCTCCCGCCCTTATATAAACCTCTCAGCCCAACAACTCGACTCCAGTGCAATCTGATGACCAAGTGATCCTGGGCTAATCTTCTCGTCCTACCTCTTCTCCTGCTCCCATTCAAGCCTTGCTCTCCACACTGACAACTTTCAAGCACAACAAACCACTAGATAAGACGTCCACGGGCATAAACCTTAATCCAAGAACAGCAGTCATCTCAAACCTAAAAGAATCTGATGACCGTAAGGCGCTGGGCTAATCTTCTCGTCCTAGCTCTTCTACTTCCATTCAATTCGTCGCTCTCCACAATCTTCACACACACACACACACACACACACACACACACACACACACACACACACACACACACACACACACACACAAACCGCTGGACCTCTTGTGAACTTATATAAACCCCTCAGTTCAACAAGACCGGCAATCTAAAACTCAAAGCAATCTGATGACCTTAAGAAGCTGGGCTAATCCTGTCGTCCTATTTCTTCTCCCCAGCTCAGTCCTTCCTCTACATAATGGCGATCTTCAAGCACACGCCACTGGGCCTCTCGCGCACTTGCATAAACCTCGCTTAAGAATACCAGCCATCCCGAACCTAAAGCGATCTGACTGACATGAAATACTGTGCTAATCTCCTCGTCCTATCTCTTCTCCGCCACTCAATCCTTCCTCTACACAATGGCAATCTTCAAGCACGACACCACAAACCACTGGGCCTCTCGCGCAATCTAACAACACCAGCCATCTCGAACCTAAAGCAATCTGGTGACCTACGACGCTTGGCTAATCTTCTCGTCCTATCTCTTCTCCGCCACTCAGTCCTTCCTCTACACAATGGCAATCTTCAAGCACAACACGACAAACTACTGGGCCTCCCGTGAACTTTATATAAACCTCTCAGTTCAACAAGGCAGGCAATCTACGGTAAAACCTCAAACAATCTGATGACCTTAAGACGCTGGGCTAATCCTGTCGTCCTATCACTTCTCCCCCATTCAGTCCTTCCTCTCCACAAAAGCAATCCTCAAGCACAACTAACCAAACATTCTCAAGCCTCTGCAGTCGTAATCCTCTGACTATAATATTTTTCTCGGCAAAACTAGATTGTTGTCAGCCTATAAAAAAAAATTATAATAAGAAAAAATTCCGTGGTGTACCAATGGCAAAGAAAGGGTTGATCTTGATTTTTTTTTCACTTCTCTTTGTCTGTCTTTCTCTTTCTCTATGTGTGTGTGTGTGTGTGTGTGTGTGTGTGTGTGTGTGTGTTTTAATCTTTGATCTCAAGGATTACTCTCACGGAAACGCACTCTCCCGGTGTTACCCTGAACTAAATACCACAAGTGTACCAACCAAACCTCATAAGTATACCAACCACACCTCATAAGTATACCAACCACACCTCATCAGTACACCAACCACACCTCATAAGTACACCAACCACACCTCATAAGTATACCAACCACACCTCATAAGTATACCAACCACACCTCATAAGTATACCAACCACACCTCATAAGTATACCAACCACACCTCATAAGTATACCAACCACACCTCATAAGTACACCAACCACACCTCATAAGTATACCAACCACACCTCATAAGTATACCAACCACACCTCATCAGTACACCAACCACACCTCATAAGTATACCAACCACACCTCATAAGTATACCAACCACACCTCATAAGTATACCAACCACACCTCATAAGTATACCACCCACACCTCATAAGTATACCAACCACACCTCATAAGTACACCAACCACACCTCATAAGTATACCACCCACATCTCATAAGTACACCAACCACACCTCATAAGTATACCAACCACACCTCATAAGTACACCAACCACACCTCATAAGTATACCACCCACACCTCATCAGTATACCAACCACACCTCATCAGTACACCAACCACACCTCATAAGTATACCAACCACACCTCATAAGTATACCAACCACACCTCATCAGTACACCAACCACACCTCATAAGTACACCAACCACACCTCATAAGTACACCAACCACACCTCATAAGTACACCAACCACACCTCATCAGTACACCAACCACACCTCATAAGTACATCAACCACACCTCATAAGTACATCAACCACACCTCATAAGTACATCAACCACACCTCATAAGTACACCAACCACACCTCATCAGTATACCAACCACAGTCAAAGCAACCAAACAACCACCAAACACGGAATATAACAAATCTCTCCCTTTCCCCCCTGGTCCGCCATGATGGAGTGGAGGGTCAACACGTAGAGAGGATGGGGGGCCACTTTTTTGAGGTGGGGAGGTATAAAAAGTGAAAGAAAAAAAAAATCACCGTCAGAGGTAAGGGAAAGGTGAAGGGAGAAAGGGGAAGGGGAGAGGGGGATATTGGAGGTTTTGAGAGAGAGAGAGAGAGAGAGAGAGAGAGAGAGAGTGTGTGTGTGTGTGTGTGTGTGTGTGTGTGTACAAGATTGGAGAAACTGTTACATCAACCTCTCGTATAACGCAACACTAATAACAAAATAACAACACACTTCAAAATTACAGCATTACAAAAGATAACAGTAAAAATAAATAAATACAATTCGCCAGATCGTAAGACATTGCACAATACTGTCACTATTACATCACACCTATCACTACCACTATCACCACACAGCATACACCACCTCCACACACTACCATACCTACCACTACCACCACCAACCACCACACCTATCACCACCATCATCACACCTATCATCATCACCACGCCACCAACCACACTGACTACCACATACATAACCTATCACCACATCACCACAAGGACCACCACGACACCCATCTCCACACAACACCACACCACACCACACCACACCACACCACCACCACCACTCCTATCACCACCACCACCACCCAAACGCAATCACTACGTCTCCGATCCAGCCAAACCATCACCACACACATCACATACGGTTCACCACATACCACGCACTGCACCACCACAGCTATCACCGTACTCATCACATTACCACCACCACATACCATACCTACCACTACCACGTTTCACCACAACACACCACACACTACGCAAACACTCCCATCATAATTATCAGCCCAAATCACACTCCAACACTTGCCACTACAACAGTCCATTACTCATCACATCCAACACTACCACCATCATCACAAACACTACTGCCACCACCACCATGAAATATTAATCTACTGTATCACCATCACAAACTGCACCATAGCATCATTATTATCACCACACCACCTCCATCAGCACTATCATCACACCACCACAATCATAAACATCACCACAGACACCACACACCACAACCATCACACCATACCAACACTACCATCATCATCACATTACCATCACAAACACCATAAACCACACCAACACACCAACCCATCATCATTACTACCCTACCATCATCACAACACAAACAACCACACACCACATCAACCACCTCACTAACACTACCACAATGACCACACGACCACAAATAGGCTACCACTCCCACCACAATTAAGTTAAGCGACTCACCACAACCACAACTAACTCCCCCGCCTCACCACAATCAGAACGAACACACACATTTCTCTCTCTCTCTCTCTCTCTCTCTCTCTCACACACACACACACACATTCCATCTATCAATCTTTCTCTCCTATCACACACTCGCGCGCGCACACATACAACTATCTACACGCACACACGTTATCTGTACACACACACATTCCATCTGTCTATCCACACACACTGTCTATCAATCTCTCTCTCTCTCTCTCTCTCTCTCTCTCTCTCTCTCTCTCTCTCTCTCTCTCACACACACACACACACACATATTGTTCAGGGTACCACCAGCATCACTGTCATAGTTAAGTGGGAGCTGGGTAGAATGAAGAGAGGACAGCGAAGGGGAGATGGGACAGAGGAAATGAGAGGAGAGGGGAGAGACGAGAGGGAAGGAGAGAGGGAGGGGAGAAGAGGGGTGTGTGATGATATAAATGACTGGGGGGGGGGGGAAGGTGACTAGAGGGGAAAGGGAAGAGATGAGATGAAAGAAGACAGGAGAGAAATAAGGAGTAGGCTGTGGAGGTGAGTGTGAAAAATAATTTGAGGAGGGGGTGTGACTGGGTGTACGGAAGAGGGGAGGGGAAAATTGGGGGGAGGGGAGAAAAAGTGATTAGGGGGGAAAGGGTGACATGAGGGAAGAGGCAAGTGAAGAGAGAAAACAAGAGGGTAGGAAGAGAAATGAGAAGAAGGCTGAGGAAGTGAGTGCAAAAAATAAGCTGAGAAGAAGGGAATGTGACTGGATGTAAGGTGAGAGTGAGTGAATAATGTATGTATGGATGTGTGGTGAGCATGAGTGAGAGGCGAAGAGACAGAGTGAAGGACAGTAAGGTGAGGGGAAGGTGAAAGGTGCAGGTATGGGTATGTGAGGTGAGCAGGAGAAGCGGAAGAGGGTGAAGAACAGTTAGAGGAGGAGGGTGAGAGGTGCGTGTTAGGGTGTGTGAGGTGAGGGTGTAAGGCGGAGAATGAGTTGAGGACATTAGGGTAAAAAAAAAAATAAAGAGAGGAGTGAGAGCTACAAGGAGCGAGAGTAAAGTGACAGGGTGAGGGTTGGGGTCAGAGGTGGGGAGAGTTGGGGCTGGGGTGAAGTGAGGTGTCAAGGGTAAGAGGAAGTGAGGGGTGAAACGAGAGGGATGTGAGAAGGGAACAAAGATGGACATTAATATTGAGGGACGAGGAGTGAATGATAAGGAGATGGGGTGAGGATTGGGGTTACACGGTGAGGAATGGGGTGAGGGGTGAAGAGTAACAGGTAAAGGGAGGGGTGAGGGGTGAAGGATATGGGCAGGTGAGGGGTGAAGGATATGGGTGAGGTGAGAGGTATGGTGAGAGGAGGAGAGAATTCTAAACACTCTTCACTAAGCCTATCACAATATTAAATACTGAATAACGTTACTCTTATTACTCTAACTACTAATTCTACCTCTACCCCTACTGGCCCCCTACTTCCCCGGTAGTATACTGTCACTACCATAATTACAACCATTACTTCCACTACAACTAACTCTAGCTACAACAACCGTACATTCACCACTATCACAAGAATAACTACGAATAAAATAACTATCACAACTACAATCACTACATACGATTACTACTACTAATAATAATAATAATAATACTAATAATAACAAACTACAACCAAAATAACTACAGTACTGCCAAAACTACCACCACAATGAGAACAAGGGTGTGTGTGTGTGTGTGTGTGTGTGTGTGTGTGTGTGTGTGTGTGTGTGTGTGTGTGTGTGTGTGTGTGTGTGTGTGTGTGTGTGTGTGTGTGTGTGAGAGAACTTTCAGGTGTGCTGTTTACCAGATACACACTCGGGCGTGTCTCCGTATGTATGTATGTATGAATGAATGTATGTGTGTGTGTGTGTGTGTGTGTGTGTGTGTGTGTGTGTGTGTGTGTGTGTTTAACCAACTTTCCATGACCATACCTAAGACAACTGAAGGAGGAAATTGAGCAAAAAGATGAGGTGGGGGGGAAGGAAGAGGGAAGGAAGAGGAGGCGGGAAGGAAGGAAGGAAGGAAAAGATGGTGGGGAGGAAGAAGGAAGGAAAAGATGGTGGGAAGGAAGGAAGGAAGGAAAAGATGGTGGGGAGGAAGAAGGAAGGAAAAGATGGTGGGGAGGAAGAAGGAAGGAAAAGATGGTGGGAAGGAAGGAAGGAAGGAAGGAAAAGATGGTGGGGAGGAAGAAGGAAGGAAAAGATGGTGGGGAGGAAGAAGGAAGGAAAGACGGAAGGAGTGGAGAGGAGAGGGAATGAAGGACAACTGGGGAAGGTGAAGGAGGAGGAATTGAGGACGGAGAAGAAATGAAAGAGGAGGAGGAAGAAGGAAGGAAGGTAGCGGGGATGGAGAATAAAGGAAAAGGTGTTGGGGGATGGAGGAGGGGAGATAAGGATGGAGAAAGGAGGAGTTGGGGAGGTAGAAGGATGGAAGGAAGGAAGGATGTGGGGAGGGAGAAGGAAGAGATGGCAGAGAAGAAGAATGGAAGAGGAGGTGGGGAGGGAGAGGGAAGAGGAAGCGAGGAAGGAGAAAGGAAGAGGTGGGGAGGGAGAAAGGAAGAGGTGGGGAGGGAGAAAGGAAGAGGAGGTGAAGAGGGAGAAAGGAAGAGGAGGTGAGGACGGAGGAAGGAAGAAGAGTTGGGGAGGGAGAAGGAAAGACGAGAGAGGAGGAGAGGGGGAGATGAGAGGAAGGTGGAGGAGGAGGAGGAGAAAGCGAATGATGGTGACAATACTAATGATGATGATAGTGATGATAGAAGATATACGAGTGATGACGGTGGTGATACGTGATGCTAGTGGTGATAATGGTGGGAGTGATAAGGACGCGCATGAGACAAATGGTGGTGATTGTGGTAGTCGCGGCAGCTGTGGTGGTGGTGGTAGAGGTGGTAATTGTTGTAGTTTGTCAGCACAGACGCAACTCAGGGTCCTGAATGGTGGTGGTGGTGGTGGTGGTGACGATGTGGTAATGTTGGTAGTTGGTGGCAATGTTGGTAGTTAATAGTGACGTTGGTGGTGGTAGTGGTAGTGTTGTTAGTGGTAGTGGTGGTAGTAGTGTGGTAGAGAGGACTGTGGTTAATAATACGCCTCATTTGCAAGTCTTCTCACGCACTATGCATCCCCGGAGTGCTTACGAAGACGAGAGAGAGAGAGAGAGCAGGGAGAGAGAGAGCAGGGAGACAAGGGAATAAAATAAATAGACCTGTTAGTAGAAAAATATGATACTGTAGTTTAGTAATAATGAAAAAAAGTGATGAAGAGAGAACATAAAAGAAAAAAAACAATAGGGTAAAAGATAATAAAAGGAGGAGCAACGAAAGCGTGGGAAAGAAGAAGAAGGTGATGATGATGATGATGATGATGATGATGATGATGATGAGGAGGAGGAGGAGGAGGACGAGGAGGGTAAAATATAAAACAGACGACGAAAAAATTAATTATTATAAAGGAAGCGAAATATGCAGACGCTGAAAACAACACAAAGAGATGAGCTAAGATGTGGGAATGAAGGAAGGGAAGGGGAGAGGGGCAGGGGGGGGAAGGAAAAAGGGGGAGGGGGATAAGGGAAGAGGGGAAGGGGGAAAGGAGAGAGGGGGAGGCATGGGAAAGAGTGGGTGAAGGGAGGAGGAGGAGGAGGAGGAGGAGGAGGAGGAGGGGTAGGACACGGTAAACGCACATCCAAGCATTCATTACTGACTGACAAAGGCAAAGGGGACAAGGAAGATGGGGGACAGGGTGCAGAGGCTGTGACATGACGAGGAAGGACAAGATAGAAATGACAAACCAAAATAATGACAACAGAAAATGAAGGGACGCATAACAGAAGTAAAGAAATAAAGGACAAATAGGGTGGTAGTAGTAGTAGTAACCAGTGGACCCTTAAAACCTGGCCACTTCAAAAGGGCGCTTCCAGACTTCTTCTTCTGATATTATGGTGAGGGACAGTGTGTATGACAGGCCAAGAAGATGGAGTTGAGGACAGGGGAAGAGAAGGGGTGTGTGAAAATGCATAAACAATAATTTGTGTGATGAGAGAGAGAGAGAGAGAGAGAGAGAGGTCAAAAAGACAATAGGGTTGAGGGTAGCGAATCAGAAGGGGTTAATAAAAACAAAACAATAATTACGAGGACGTAGATGCCAAGACGCTGGGTAAGAAGCAGAGGTTGTCACATGGGAGGGGGGAGGGGGAGACCAAGACAGAAATCGTGAGCAAAAACAAAAAAGACGGGAAGTGTGAGAGACAAAGACAATAATAACACCAGCCATACCACTGAGGGGGAAGAGAAAAACAATTATATGCAACAAGAAATACGAAACTAAGCTGGAACAAAACAAAGATGATAATAGTAATAATAATAATAATAATAATAATAACAATAATAATAACAATAATAATAATAACTAATAATAATAATAATAACTAATAAGAAGAAAAGAAAAAAATAATAATAATGTAGCAATAAACGTTTAAAATTTAAGCGACATGCGTTTAAAATTCAAACAACAACCGTTTATAATCGGCGCGACAAACGTTTAAACTTGAGCAGTAAACGTTTAAAATTCAAACAACAAACGTTTATAATGGGAGCGACAAACATTTACATCTGAGCAATGAACGTTTAAAATCCGCGCGACAAACGTTTAAAATCCACGCGACAAACGTTTAAAATCCACGCGACAAACGTTTAAATCCGCGCGACAAACATTTAAATCCGCGCGACAAACGTTTAAAATCCCCGCGCCAAACGTTTAAAACCCGCGCGCCTAACACCCACGCCGCCATCATTGCGTGCAGTCGAAACACGTGACAACAAAAACGCTCTGAGGTGCATTAAAAAGCTAATTAAAATGTCTACCTGCCGAGTCACTGCACACCTGAGCAGCTTCAACAGGTGGACGGTGGCTGGATGGGAAGGTGTTATGCTGGCCGATTAGAGGAGGGGGAGGTTTAATCAGAAAGAGAGGGGGGGGAGGGAGAGAAGAGAAGGGAAGGGAGAGGGGGGGAGGAGAGGGAGAGAAGAGAAGGGAAGGAAGAGGACAGAGAGAGAGGGATGGTATGGGAAGAACGATTAGAGAAGGGAGAGGGAGGGGAAGAGGAGTGAAGGGGAGAAAAAGAAGATGGGGGTTGGGGGTGAGAGGGGAATGAGGGGGAGGAGGTCGGAGAGGGGATAGATCTGGGAAGTGAAGGATTAGAGGAGCAAAAATAAGAGAAGGGAGAGGGAGAGGAGTGAAGAGGAGAGACAGAAGAGGGGAGGAAGGGGTGAGAGAGGGGTGAAGGGGAGGAAGACGAGGGGTGAATGGGGTGAGGAAGGAGTGAAGGGAAGAGAGAAGGGGAGAGGGGAGGATAGGGGAAGAAGGAGTGGGCACAAACAATTAGGTATAACGGAGGACAAAAGCAAAACAAACACTTATTGGTGCTTTCAAGGCCATTTCTTACACAGCAAACCAAGACAACGACAGCAATTAGGCAACTATAAGATAATTACAGCAACACAAGAATGCTCCCCCAACACACCGATCCCTCCATCCGTGACCGGCAGGAAAAAGTGAGACAGACCACCAAGCACTTGAAAAACTTGAGAAAATTTTACGGAGGGGGACTGACGAGGGTGAGACCTGAGTAAATGAAGTGGGGGTGAAATGGGTAAGTGTGGTGGTGGTGGTGGTTGTGGTGGTGGTAAGTGAACTGGAGTAACTGAGTGCTCTGGTGGTGGTGGTGGTGGTGATTGTGGGAGACGGGGAGTAGTTGTGGTGGTGGTGATTTTGTTGGGTGGTGGTTGTGGTGGTGGTGATTTTGTGGGGTGGCTGTTGTGGTGGAGGGTGATTGGGTGTGGTAGGAAGTCAATGAAGTATACAACGAGGTGGATGTAGTGATGATGGAGAGGAGTTTGTAGATGTGGTGGTTGTGGTGGTTGTTACGGCAGATGATGGTATTGATGATGATGAGGTGGTTGAAGGTGATGACGGAGGTGATGGTGGTAGGAGGTGCGTGGTGATGGTGGTAATGATGAGGGAGATGGTGGCGGTACATGGTGAGTGGTAGTGATGGTGGTGGTGGTAGTTGTGGTAGGCGGTGATGGTAGTAGCGGTGATTAAATGAATGTGAACCAGCCCCAGTGGACCATAGGTGTGTGTGTGTGTGTGTGTGTGTGTGTGTGTGTGTGTGTGTGTGTGTGTGTGTGTGTGTGTGTGTGTGTGTGTGTGTGTGTGTGTGTGTGTGTGTGTGTGTGTGTGTGTGTGTGTGTGTGTGTGTGTGTGTGTGTGTGTGTGTGTGTGTGTGTGTGTGTGTGTGTGTGTGTGTGTGTGTGTGTGTGTGTGTGTGTGTGTGTGTGTGTGTGTGTGTGTGTGTGTGTGTGTGTGTGTGTGTGTGTGTGTGTGTGTGTGTGTGTGTGTGTGTGTGTGTGTGTGTGTGTGTGTGTGTGTGTGTGTGTGTGTGTGTGTGTGTGTGTGTGTGTGTGTGTGTGTGTGTGTGTGTGTGTGTGTGTGTGTGTGTGTGTGTGTGTGTGTGTGTGTGTGTGTGTGTGTGTGTGTGTGTGTGTGTGTGTGTGTGTGTGTGTGTGTGTGTGTGTGTGTGTGTGTGTGTGTGTGTGTGTGTGTGTGTGTGTGTGTGTGTGTGAAGCAAAGGAACCAGGAGACCATAACAGTACAGGGGAGCGGTAAATGACTGCACACAACACTGACTTCACACACACAACACAATCAGTAGCTATATATGTGATGAATACGAGTTGCAAGAAATAAGAACTTAACTGCACATCAACAGGGATTCAACTGCACAACATATTCAACGTGGATTTCATTGCACAACATAGCACGGATTTAAGTGAACAATATAATCAACAGGGATTTCACTGCACAGTATTCAATACGGATTTCACTGCACATCAACGCGGATTTAACTGCACAATCAATACGGATTAACTAATGACCACACACTACACTGCCTTCGGACTCATAATAACCACTACCTTCATGTCGACTTCAATACGCAATCAGTATAAATTAACCTGCCCATGATAATACGGAATCCCTTACACACCTTAATTAGCACAAGATATTCAATTAATACGGATTTTCAAACATCGCAATTAATACGGTAGGGACTTAAATACGCCTCAATTAATAAATATAAAATGGCTATACAGGAAAGAAAGGGAATAGATATAATGCATAAGTTAAAAAAAATCAGGTGTTACGAAGCCTCCTAATATATATACAGCTTGCGGATATCACACAGGTAAAGGACACTATTTACCCATGTTCTTTTTGGGTAAGGAAGCTCCCTAACACCTATTCCTTAGTGATTTATTTTTGGCTATGGCTGGCCTAACATCCATTTGTACCTTACTTATGTAGAGTATGGCGATGGTGGAAGGACTTATGTTAATACAGAACAGGAGAGTCAGGTGTCATAAGAAAAATAAATCGCTTGGGAAAAGGTGTTAGGGAGTTTCCAGACCCATAAAAACAAGTCTCCCGCTTGTACTCACCTTGAACGACCTCAGTGTAGCAACAGGATTCCAGTTTCTTACCTGTAAAATAAAAATAACGTTAGTCTTGTTACCGCACGAGGGAGAGAGAGAGAGAGAGAGAGACTGATTAGACGTATCGCCCAAACAACAACAATAATAATAATAATAATAATAATAATAAAAACAGCAATATTCCTAAGTCAGCAACACAAATATATATCGTCCCAAAGCAAAAAATCACAAATAAATCAAGAAAAAATAAATATAAAACGAATAAAGGATGAGCTTGGCTGATATAAACGTGGGAACAGAAACGTTTACAGAAGCTTTTTCGATATATATGCGGGGATTGAAACGTTTGCAGTATACCAATATATGTGGGGATGGAAACGTTTGCAGTATACCAATATATGTGGGGATGGAAACGTTTGCAGTATACCAATATATGTGGGGATGGAAACGTTTGCAGTATACCAATATATGTGGGGATGGAAACGTTTACAGTATACCAGTATATGTGGGGATGGAAACGTTTGCAGTATACCAATATATGTGGGGATGGAAACGTTTACAGTATACCAATATATGTGGGGATTGAAACGTTTACAGTATACCAATATATGTGGGGATAGGAACGTTTGTACTATACCAGTATATGTGGGGATTGAAACGTTTACAGTATACCAGTATATGTGGGGATAGGAACGTTTACAGTATACCAGTATATGTGGGGATGGAAACGTTTGCAGTATACCAAGTTTCAGATAAAATACTTTCCACCAAAACACTATCAAGGTCACTACAATAACCACAGTCTACTCTAACTATTAAATCCATCATCCACCTCCACAACTACCACCACAACCACAATCTACCATCACTACAACCACAAAGACCATCACAACCACAATCTACCACCAATACGACCACAAACACCACCACAATCCACCACCATTACAACCACATACAACACCACAATCCACCACCATTACAACCACATACAACACCACAATCTACCACCATTACAATCACATACAACACCACAATCCACCACCATTACAACCACATACAACACCACAATCCACCACCATTACAACCACATACAACACCACAATCTACGACCATTACAACCACAAACACCACCACATTCTATCACCATTAAATCACAAACACCACCACAATTTACCACCATTACAACCACATACAACACCACAATCCACCACCATTACAACCACATACAACACCACAATCTACCACCATTACAACCACAAACACCACCACATTCTATCACCATTAAATCACAAACACCACCACAATCCACCACCATTACAACCACAAACACCACCACAATCCACCACCATTACAACCATAAACCACCACAATCCAACAACAAAATCAACCACGATCACCACAGCCGGATACCCAGTCGGCACCCCCTCTCCCCCCCACCTGTGCTATCCGAGGCGGTAATACAATCCACCTGTTTCCCCCACCCCATCCCCAACCCCCACCCCAAGCCACCACTGCCCTACCACAACCACATTAATACCACCACAGCAACCACATTTCACCATCTTTAGACTCAAATTCCACTACAAGGAGCATAAAACCCGGAAACACCACCACAACCACCACCACAACCGCATTTCTCCACCACACGAACACGGCAAATACATCATCATCATCATCATCATCATCACCACCACCACCACCACCACCCTTAGGAACCACCACAATTACACCACCAAAAATCCACCACAAACAATACCACCATCCACCACACCCTCCTCCTACCACACCTCAGCTGGCAATCCAGTCTACTTGTTTCTCTCCCCTGCATCCCCCACCACGACCACCACAATTCCTACCACAAGAACCACACACACACACAATCCACCACAACAACCACACTGCACCACCACACCTCCCTCCTGAGCTGGTAATATAATCTACCTGTTTCCCTCTCCTTACCTTCCCCCACCACAGTCTCTACCACATCAACCCACCCACTAACACACACACACACACACACACCACAACCTCCCACACACACAATCCACCACAACCTCCCCCCC
>NC_136980.1:2157500-2202500 GCF_032717465.1 Coenobita brevimanus | reverse complement strand
ACAACAGGACACTACACTTCATTATACGATGGCAACTACTACTACTACTACTACTACTACACACACACACACGCACACACACACAGTATATATAAACTTCGTCAAGAGCTTAGAAAATAACTGAATGAGTCAGGCCCAAAAAATGTATCTGGATTTTTAAGACATCAAAACAGGCACCGAAATAATACATTCAAATAAATAAACTAAAAAAAATAAAATGTCAATGATACTGTTATAGCCCTTCGTTATGGACATGATTTAAGTACGTGTAAAAATAAAAAATAAAATTACAGCCAGGCGTTACCGGAGAAATGCTTTGTTAAGGTGAAGGTCTGTCTGTTTTGTGAGAGTTGGGTGCATCAGGTATACCCACATAACAAGGCTACGTAGTGCCATTGTACCAGAGAGGGGCTTTGTTAAGATAGGGCCCAAGGCTTGTATTGTGAGAGTGGGATGCATAAGGTCCATAACAAGGCTGCGTATTACCATTTGACCAGAGAGATGCTTTGTTAAGATATGGCTGGCTGTGTTGGAAGAAGTACAGGCATAACAAAGCAGCGTATCATTTTACAAGAGAGATGCTTTGTTAAGATAAGGCTGAAAGTATATGTGTGTTGTGAGCGTGATATACAAGTCCATAACAAAGCTAGGTATCAATATTGAACCTAGAGAGCCACTTTGTTAAGATAAGGCTGTGTGTCTGTCTGGGTGAGAGTGAGGTGAATAAGGTATAATCCCATAACAAGGTTGCGTATTGACATTACTGGCAGGGACCTCTGACCTACCATAATGCAAGTCAAAGTTTACAGGTCAAGCGTGGAATCTAGTACAAAGTTCACATGTCAGTGCCCTACCACGGCTCTCGCTAACTGCCAATGGTTGCGAGCCATTTGGCTCCTTAGGTTTCATATTTACAAGCCAAATAAATTTTTACTATCCAAACTGACTACGAGCCGAAATATTCTACGAGCAATAAATATAACTGTTTACACATTGTGATGATCAGAAAAATATAATGAGGTTTTAAACATTCACAGTGGCGACAAGGAAAGACTTAATAATCCATCACAACGTGCTTTTTTGTTCATTTAACTGAAATTTACTTATTTTGTAGTTTACTGGGTTTTGAAGTGGATGTATTTTATCCTCGCCAAAAGGCGACTTGCATGTAAAATTTGTTCGCCGAAGGGAAATAATACTATCATTTGCGAGCTGTGGCTCGCCGAACAAGAGCCCTGCCTACAGCTGGCGTCTCGGTGGCCTGGGCGATACAGCTCAAACCTCGCATACACAGGATCGAAGCTCATCTTGTGTTAAGCTTATAATATTCTTACTCTAACTTTCCCCAGATTTCCATCCTTGTGCAGTTTATTTCACGTAGCTCAGGTGGCAAACACAATGCTACAGCCCTACCTCCTTCTCACGGCACTTCATTGTGACTAGTACAAAATTTTAGTGTTAATATACTGTTACAACTCAGCGTTCAGATGGAGAGATGACAATTTGAGGCCGTTAAAGAAAAACATATATACCTGTAATCTGGCGTAGGTAAGACTGCGTATATAGCTAATATAAGCCAAATAATTAACATCTTCTTAGTACTGTCAATATTCCTTCCATGGCCATATCACATTAACACAAAGCTTATAATCAAAAGTCAAGTGGTTTATATATTCAGTGTGATATTTCCTCTAAGGACACACACACACACACACACACACACACACACACACACACACACACACACACACACACACACACACAGTCAAAGGGTTAATATCTACTCAGTGTGATATTTCCTCTTTGGACACAAACACACACACACACACACACACACACACACACACACACACACACACACACACACACACACACATCGCATAGACACAATGACTTCTGGGAGGAGGAAACGAGAGATAATCCCATTACAGTGAGGTAAAAACACTTAAGTCAGACACTGAGAGGGTGAGGAAAGGGAAGACCTGGCAGAGAAGGGGAGAGACGAGAGAGAAGAGGAAGAGAGTGGCAGAGAAAAGGAAAGAGAGAAAAGGAAGGAAGGAAGTGACAGACTAAAGGAAAGAAAGAAAATGAAGGAAGAACGTGACACACAAAAGGAAAGAGGGAGAAAGGAAAAGCGTGGCAGAGAAAAGGAGAGAAATGCAAGGAAGAAAGTGGCAGAGAAAAGGAAAGAGAGAAAAGGAAGGAAGTGACAGACTAAAGGAAAGAGAGAAGAAAGAAGACAGTGATAGAGGAGAGAGAGGAGGAAAGAAGAAAGTAGCAGAGAAAAGGAAAGAGAAAAGGAAGGAAGAAAGTGACAAACAATAGGAAAGAGAGAGAAAAGGAAGAAAGTAGCAGAGAAAAGGAGAGAGGAAAGAGGAGGAGGGACGAAAGTGGCAGACAAAAAGAAAGAGGAGTGAGAAGAGGAAGGAAAAGTGTACTAATTGGAAAAAGAGAGGGATGAGATCAAGGAAGAGTGGGGGTGAGAAAAAGTGAGTGAGAGGGAGGGGGAGAGGGAAGGGAGAAAAGGGTGAAAGGCAAAGTAAAAATGGCTGAGATGAAGGAGAAAGAGATGAGAGAGAAGACATGGCAGAGATGGGAAGTGGGTGAAGGAGCTGAAGGGGAAACAGACAGACAATGTAACAAGGAGATGAGGTGAAAACTGAGGTGAATTAGAAATGATGAGGGAGAGAGGTGAGGTCTGAGTGGGAGGGAGAAATGAGAACAGGGAATGGAGGTGAGGATAAAGTGGGAGGAAGAAATGAGTACGTGGAAAAGGGTGAGGGTAAAGTGGAGGAAATGAGTTCGTGGAGATGGGATAAGAGGCAGGAGGAATGCAATAAGTGGAAAAAGATGAGTGGAAGAGAGGAGCAGGCGAAGACAGATACAGATAAAACGAGAGAGAGAGAGAATGGGAGGGGGGGATAAGAAATGCATACAGTAAGCTGACAGGCAATACAAACAACACAATCTTCTAAATACACATACAGACTTAAAAAAAACAAACTGTAAACAAATAATCTGCAACTACTACTACTACTTCTACTATTACTACTACTACTGCTACTACTACTACTATTATTATTATTATTACTATTATTATTATTATTATTATTATTACCACCACCACCACTACTTCCACTAACTAGCTGGTACTATTACAACCACCATACTACTACTATTACTACCACCATCCCCACTACTACTCACACACCGTAACAAGACCCTTTGCTTTCTTAGTCCCTCTCAAACTGAATTCCCTTATCAACAGACGGGGCATTCATAGAGTGTGTGGAATTTTGCGGAGACCTTTTGTGAGCGACTTGTGGTGGGGGAGGGAGGGGGAAGGAGTTGGGGAAGAGGTAGGGGAGGGTGCGGTTGGAGGTAGGGAGAGAGGGGAAGGAGGAGGAGTGGGAGGAGAGGGGCAGGACAGAGTAAAGGATGGGAGGGGTTGAAGAGAGGAAAAAATAAAAATAAAAAGAAGAGGAAAAGGGTAGATGAGGAGGACACTGGGGGAGAAAGAAGAGTGGCAGGAGAAGAACAGGAGAGGGAAAGGGAGAAAAGAAGAGGCTGAGGAAGAGGAAGAGGAGGTAGAACGGATAAGAGGGAATTAAAAAGGGGCATGGTTGAGAAGGGGTGAGCTGGAGGGTGGGTGACAGAGTAGGGGAGAGGAGAGGAGGCAGAGGAGAGGGAGGAAGGAGGAAGAGACAAGGGAGAGAAAGGCAGGGAAGGAGGAAGGAATAGAACGAGGGAGGAAAAGACAGAGCGAGGGAGGGAGGAGGGAGAGAGGGAGGGAGAGAGGGAGGGAGAGATGGTGGAAGGGAGGGAGGGAGAGAGGGAGGGAGAGTTAGAGGTCACTGCAGGGCATTTGGGGTACAACCAACTCAAGGGGAGGGAGAGAGAGAAAGAGGGGAGGAGTGGGTGGGGAGGGAGGGAGGGAGTGAGAAAAAAGGAGTGGGTGAGGAGGATGGGAGGGGGGGAGAATGGAAGCTGGGAAAGGAAGGAAGAGAAGGAGAGGAGTGGGATGACAGGAAGAGAAGAGAATGAGGGAAGTGAGTGAAGAAGGAGAGAGACGAGTGGGTGGGTGGGTAAGAAGGGAGGGAAGAAGGAGGAGGAAAAGGAGGGAGTGGTGGATGGGGAGGGGAGGAGGGAGAGAGTAAAAGAAAAGGGAAGAGAACGGGAGCCATGGTGAGGCAGTGGGAAGAAGTGAATGAGAGGGAAACAGAATGCATGTGAAAAGTACAGGAAACCAAACAATGCGACAGAAAAAGAGGAATGTGACCAAAATACAACAATAAGACAGATAAAGAAATAAAAATGGGAAGGGGAAGGAAGAGAAGGGGAGAGAGAGAGAGAGAGAGAGAGTAATTAGAAGACAAGACAGGCTGGCACTGCAATATAGATGAAGTGAAGATAGACTACGAAGGAGGAGGAGGCGGAGGAGGAGGAGGAGGAGGAGGAGGAGGCGGAGGAGGAGACACGAACAGCAGATTAAGAGATAGCTTGGTGTGGGTGTGTGGAGGGGGGGGGGGAAGAGAGGAGAGCACTGAGACAAATTAGATAGCCTGCTGAGAGAGAAAGAGAGAGAGAGAGAGAGAGAGAGAGACTGTATGTGTGTGTGTGTGTGTGTGTGTGTGTGTGTGTGTGTCAGCAGCTGTTATGCCACACTTTTATCTGGCCTGTAGTGCTGAAAACTGGGCTGGGATGGACGGTTATCAGAAGATGGTGAGAATATTGCGGTGTGGAGTCAAGTGGTAACATATATATACCTCCTTAACGACCCTACCCTCTCCCCTGAGCCAGACAGTGGGCCTTAGTGCACAAGAGGGAGCTAATGAAAGGTAGCCGTGTTGTGGTAGTGGATGGTGGTGGGGCTAGGATGGGTATATGTGGGTGGGGCGTGGTGGGACTGAGGGCTGTATGGGTGATGGGGTGGATGGGATAGGTTTGAGAGAGAGAGAGATGGACTTTTTCTCAAACCTCTCTTGCTACAGCTGGGTTCAACATCACGGCCAAGCATACCACTATTGTACTTGGGGGCAGGGTAGGGCAGGGGTCAGCAACCTCTCGCCCTAAGTGTGTCAGCTGAAATCAATGTTAATTATTTAACCCGCTTGCGTGCCACATATACGTTCCATATTCACAGCACTGCTTCACCTTACGTTACGCTCTACGTTAAGAAGTAAACAAATAACGTACATTCCATTACGTGAAGACAGGCAGGTGAGAAAGACCATGGGCAGGTAATGGTGACAATACTAGACTTCTAAATATTACTAAATGCTCACAACACTGGATTTTATAGTGTTTTCCATCATCCCTATTTAGCTATACTAGTAACCAGGTATGTCTCCATTTACAATTACACCTGTATGGCTATCAACGGTTCTAATCATATATCAACAGGTATTCTATTAAATGCAATTAAATGCTCACAATACTTGATTTTTATAATGTTTTTCCATCATCCATTTTTAACTATACTAATAAACAAGTAAGCCTCCATTTACAATTTTACTATATCTTTAACACTGGTTTTAATTAAATATGAACAGGTAGTTAAGGAGCATGAATTAATCGGATTTTTTTTTATATAATTGCAGTTGCTGGGGACCACATTTCTTGTCACGGCAAACCAGTTGGCATTTCAGAGCTGTTGATATTTCGTGTAAATGTAAAAGATGGTACTTTAGGCAGGCTGTGGGTGTACTGTACCAAGATTACTGTCTATAACGATACGTGGTACATAATATAAAAATAAATGAATAAATAAATAAAGGAATGTCATCTGCGCATGTTTCGTGTACTGCAGATGTACATTAGGGTAGGCTGTAATGTACTAAATTGCTGTACATCTATTGGTACGTGATATTAAGATGAATTACGTAACAGAAGAGGGCAAGGTGTAATAAGTAAAACAAATCGCTTAAGAAGAGGTGTTAGGGAGCTTCCTATGGGACCAGGAAAGACAGGGCTGGAAACTATTGAATAAACACAGATTTTTTTTATTCACACGTCTATGCCACCGCTAGGATCGAACCCGCGTGCATGCAGATCAGGTTCCACTTTTTAAAAACCCTTGAATGAACGTTGTGAAGAATCTGCTGCGGCTGAAAACGTACATCTGGTATTCATTTATTTATCTATTCATTATCTATCTATTTATTTATTCATTCGCGTATTTATAAACAATGAATGAAATAATGTGACTGAAAATGAAGAATTGGTTGTATTTATAGGGGGAGGCCTGTCTGACACTACAAATTATTCAGAAATATAATAAATACTGTGCATTTCTCTCTCTCTCTCTCTCTCTCGGGTGTTTTCGTAGTCATGTAGCTCCTCGTGAAAGGCGTGACTGTTGTGGAGGGCGGTGCGTCTCAGCTGTGTTATCTGGGACGTGTTATCTCTTATCTTTATTTCTGACCCTCACTCACACACTCCTTACTCACGTCTTTAAATTTGGTGTTAGTGGTGCGCGCTCTCTCTCTCTCTCCATCTGAAAACCACATCATAACTACACGAAACTCTTATCTTCAACAGGCAACCTTCAGGCAAGTCCACACACACACACACACACACACACACACACACACACACACACACACACACACACACACAAAATATTATCGTAATCTTCTACAAACACATTCAAAAACAAACACACACTAAGACAGACATACACTACAACAATATTACCGCAATATTCCATAAACACCCACACACACACACAATATTATTATCGCAATCTTCAAAACACACTCTAAAACACACAAGCACAGACATACACTACAACAATATTACCGCAATATTCCATAAACACACCCACCCACCCACACACACACAAAATATTATCGCAATCTTCTATAAACACACTCAAAAACACACACACACAAGCACAGACACACACTACAACAATATTACCGCAATATTCCATAAACACACACACACACACAATACGACACCAAGACAAACAGTAACACGTTTTAAAATTTCAACTCTCTCTCTCTCCATATCGATATCTCCTGCCACTTCACTTCCCACAACCTGCTACCAACACTTAGTTAACCCTTCACCTTCTGGTCTCCCCTTCCTCCCTTTTTCCGCTTAGATTCTCTCTTTACTCCATCTTTCCTCTTCATTTCACTTACACTCTTCCCTCCATCTACCTTCATTTCACTTATACTCTTCCTTCCATCTCTCCTCTTCATTTTACTTATTCTCTTCCTTCCATCTTTCTTCTTCATTTCCCTTATACTCTTCTCTTCCCCTTCTCTCTTCTATATTCCTACTTCTTTATTTACCTCTTCGGTTCACTTAAGTAATCTTCAACCTGCCCCTGTTCTTTATTTTTCATCACTGTCTACGTTTTCCTTATGCATCTTTGGTTTTTACTTTAAGATGTTCACTTTTTCTTCACTTTATTTTCTCCTTTCTGTGTACATCTCTTCATTTCTCTCTCTCTCTCTCTCTCCCTCTCTCAGCTAACCTTGGCATTTGTTCCCACGTCCGGTAATACTCGCTTTACCCCTTCACTACGGTGATTTTCGTACTCTGTTCCTGCCCCCGTTAGAGAGAGAGAGAGAGAGAGAGAGACCACCATCCTGTTCAATAAGGTGATATTTTAATGTTTTCCTTATAGCCAATCGACCTTATTAACTTCAGCATCCTTACTGGCTGTTAAAGAAGCTCCCTAACACCTCTTCCTCACCGACTTATTCTTAGATACCGGTAAGGCTGGCTAATATATTTCTGCGCGTTTTTTTTTTTTTCTTTTCTTTTTTTTAATGCAAGGAAGAAGGAACCCAAGACCAGGAGCCCGCAAACCGTTCCTTCCAAGAAAAAAAGAAAAAAAAATACAAAAGAGTCAAATTCAAGATCCGGAGTATGGTGATATTAGAAAGATTTAAGTATACACAGAAGAGGGCGGCAAGGTTTAATAAGTAAAATAAATCGCATAAGAAAAGGTGTTAGGGATGATTTATTACAGCTGTTTCTAGATGTGAGTATAGTCGACTTTGGACATCCTCTCGCTCTCTGCCTGTCTATCGTTTTCTATCTATCTGTCCTTATCTCTTGCTTTCCTCCTCTCTAATCCATCCTCTCCCACTCATTTCCAATTTCTCTCTCTCTCTCTCTCCGTTCCGTCGCTTGTCCCTCTGTGCGTACGTGCGCGTGGGCGTGTACCTTACTGCCTGTCTGTGTGTATGTATATGTGCGTGTGGATGGATGTGGTGGTAGGGAGGAGGTACGTCTTATGATGTCTCCATTCTTCCCTCCACCCCTCCCTCCTAATTTCCTCCTTCTCCTCCTCCTCTTTCGTCTCTAATTTCGCTCCTCCATTCCTCCTTTCTCCCTCTCCTTCTTCATGCAGCTCTCTCTCTCTCTCCCTCCCTCCTAATTTCCTCCTCCTCCTCTTTCGTCTCTAATTTCCCTCCTCCATTCCCCCTTTCTCTCTCCCTTTCTTTCTTCATGCATCTCTCTCTCTCTCTCTCTCTCTCTCTCTCTCTCTCTCTCTCTCTCTCTCTCTCTCTCTCAGGAGGGCTGGTCAAACATCCTAAAATCACATAAACATTAAGTTATTGTTTTGGTTCTTCCCCCCAACTCTATCTTGGCCTAAAATTAACCAGCCTATACCCTTTTTACTCTAACCTGGCCTAAAATTAACCAGCCTATACCTTTTCTACTCTAACCTGGCCTAAAATTAAACAGCCTATACTCTTTTTACTCTAACCTGGCCTAAAATTAACCAGCCTATACCTTTTCTACTCTAATCTGACCTAAACTTCCCAGCCTATACTCCTCCTACTCTAACCTGGCCTAAAATTGTCCATACTCTTTTTCCCCTCAGACACGAACTCCATACTCAAGGGAAAAAATGAGAGTTTTATTTAATACCCTCCCAGTTCAAAAAAAAAAAAAAAAAAAGTTACTAAAACATTAATTATCAACATTCTTTTAAAATAACAAAAATAAGAATACCAAACTCGTGTCGAAAAAAAAAATAACGCAATGAATTATATAACAAACACAAGGCAGCCTCTGTAAAACAATGAGGATAACGCAACACATGAAACTGAGCGACTTAATCCAGACAATACAGAGAAAAATGCCGATACTAAACACCAAAAATTAAATTCAGTTCATCATCATTTGAAACTTTAAAAACTGCTCTGAAAGTGGTAGTAGCAGCAGCAGCAGCAGCAGTAGTAGTAGTAGTAGTAGCAGTAGTAGTAATAATAATAATAATAATAATAATAATAATCTCTTCTTATCACTATCAGACTTGGCTCTATATCAGTTCCAAGGATATCAGATCTTGTTAACCCCATCTCAACGCAGTAACCACCACAACAGCACCTCGACCTTGTACCACACACACACACACACACACACACACACACACACACACAATCTCTCTCCCTCTACCTCGTTCTGCAACTCACTAATGCCAAGTGCTCACCGCCGTCACCACCTCCATCACGCTTACCTGCAAATGGGAGAAAAACATGTTATTTAAGTTTGCTCTCTCTCTCTCTCTCTCTCTCTCTCTCTCTCTCCCCTGGGTACCTGTCTGTTTCTCTGGTCTGTTTCCCTTTGTCTGTCTCTCAATAATCTGTTGATCACTGCATGAGCTTTGTGTGTGTGTGTGTGTGTGTGTGTGTGTGGTTTAACTGCCTTTTGTATATGTCTGTCTACTCTTTATGTGCTATGGCTGTTTCTCTATCAGTCACTGTCTAATTATCGACCTGTCATTTCTGTGTGATGTGATTATGTACCTGTCTTCCTGTCTGCTTACTTCCTCTGAAAGGCCTCTCGTACCCCTGAACCTATCTTCCTGTTCTGTCTGCTTTCTCATATCTGCCTCTGTCTGCTTTTCTCTTGTGATCTGTCTTCCTTCTTACTGTCTGCTCTTGTGTGTGATGTGACTGCTTGCCTGTCTGCTTCTCTTCTTAAGTCTCTGCTGTCTCTTATTTGCCTCTGTCTGCTCTGTCTCCTTGCCTCTGAAATCTGCCTGCCTCCTACTGTCTGCTCTTGTGTGTGTTGTGACTCTGCTAGTTTTCTCATCTCGTCTTCCTCTTATTTGCCTGTCTGCTCTGTCTGTTTTTCTCTTGTGATCTGCCTGCCTTCTTATTGTCTGCTCAGCCTGTCTGCTCGTGCGTGTGATGTGACTGCTCGCCTGTGTGCCTGCCTTCTTGTCTGCGTGCTTGCCCTTTCCACGAGTGCAGCCCAACAACTTCACGCGTCACATTACTCTGTTTTTTTGCTCTGTGTGTGTGTGTGTGTGTGTGTGTGTGTGTGTGTGTGTGTGTGTGTGTGTGTGTGTGTGTGTGTGTGTGTGTGTGTGTGTGTGTGTGTGTGTGTGTGTGTGTGTGAAGTTTATTGTGTAGAATCATTTCCTCCTCGGCGTTGAAATTACCAATACTATAAAGAGAGAGAGAGAGAGAGAGAGAGAGAGAGAGAGAGAGAGAGAGAGAGAGAGATTGATGTTACGTGACTATGGTTGGTAGATACACAACTAAGATAAAACAAATCTTATCAACCCTTACAACAACTCTCAAGGACTGCTATCTCTACGGCTCAGGTGGGGGAGGTGAAGGTGAAGGTGAGGTGAAATGAAGGTTACAGCGAAGAAAAATAAAGTCTGGAAGGATAAAGGATTTGGGAACTTGCATTAAAGAGAGAGAGAGAGAGAGAGTGTCACCAGCAAAACGCACATATCAACACCACAACCAGGTAACCCCCTATCTTTTACCTACACACAATCACCTTTCCACACCTGATACCTAACCACCACCACCATCACCACCACCACCGCCAGCACAACGTGAGCCACTGAATTATACCACAGCACTGATAAAGATTGCCCTTATCTTTCTGGATGAACGCATACCTCACCCTTTATCCCCGCAGGTCCCCAAAATCCTGGTTCATTCTTATCAGTCACATGGCTCATCGCGGTAATAGGAGATATGAGATAAGTGTCGTGAATTACCAGCATCCTCTACGCGGTAAAGGACGTTTCTCAGCACTTCCAAGCGATTTATTCTGTTTATTTCATCTTAACATTAAATACCAGTTTCCACATACGTTTCTCGGCATTTCCTCCCAAGCGATTAATTCTGCTTATTTCATCTTAACATTCAATACCAGTTTCCACATTTAACAAACGTGACTATACCAAGATGCAACATACAAAAAAAAGGGCTGAGGATATGGTGTTACCTGACCTAATAAGCGGGCTCCTGGCCTTTGGTTCCTTCTTTCTTGCATAAATAAAAATAAAAAAAAATCTAGAATACAACCTCTAATCTTATCAGTAACATGGCTCATCATGGTGCACCAGGCCCGATAAGGATAAGATGTTGCAAGAGAAGTTAAGTATCAGAAGGACAGGTTAATTTTTTTTTAAGCGGAGATGTGTTACCTGGAATTACAGAAGGATTTATTTAGAAAGGTATTTGTTCGGGCAAAGGGTTAATAAAGGATGTTAGAATTGGAGGTTAGTACTAGAATTAAAGACCCGTGTGTGTGTGTGTGTGTGTGTGTGTGTGTGTGTGTGTGTGTGTGTGTGTGTGTGTGTGTGTGTGTGTGTGTGTGTGTGTGTGTGTGTGTGTGTGTGTGTGTGTGTGTGTGTGTGTGTGTGTGTGTGTGTGTAAAACCATAGCAAGCCAATCACCCCCGAATTCTCCCGTCAAAATCTAATCTTTATGCCCCAAATATTTACAGCGTGATTGGGTGTTATCAGCCTATAGGGGTTAGACTGGGGGTTGATGGAAGTAGAGTGAGCGAGAAGGGGGAAGAGGGAAAGGGAAGGAAGGAGGAGGAAAGGATGATAAAGAAGGGGAAAGGGAGAGAAGGAAAGGAAGATGGATGGGAAGGGGCATGGAAGAAGGGAGGAGACAAGAATTAGAAGAGAAAAGGGCGAGAGATAATGCGAAGGAAGAAGAGAAGAGGACGACTGGGGAGAGGGAAGGAAGAAGGGTGGAAGAGGGATGGGGAGATGGAAGAAAGAGGGGGGATGGGGAGAAAGAAAAAGAAATAGGAAGAGGGATGGGGAGAGGGGAAGGGAGAAAGAAGATGGCAAGGGAGAGGAGGAAGAGGGTGAAGGGAGGACGAGGTGATGAGAGGAAGGAGTGAGGATGAAGAAGGGGAAGGAGTGAAAAAGGGGAGATTTTCAAAGGTCACATTGATTAGGGATTTTTAATAAGAGTTCCAAGAGGGAAGGGGTGAGGGGGAAGGGGATGGTGTTAAACTGGAGGAGGAGGAGGAGGAGGAGGAGAAGGAGAGGGAGGGGGGGAAGGGGATGGTGATAAACTGAAGGGGGAGGGGAAGGTGTTAAACTGGGAGGGGTGTTATGTTCCGTGGGGGTGAGGGGTGTGAGATGATTAGGCATGTATAAAGCTGGTGCAATAGTGTCAATATTTATACGAATGTTTATATATTTACCTGTCCTTTCTGTCACCGCATAAACTACTTTCTGACTCAATGCCAAGGTTAGCTTTTTATTGGTGATGCTCTCTTTTTTCAGCTTTCTTTTACTCTCTCTCTCTCTCTCTCTCTCTCCAGTGACGTGTGCGGCAGTGTAGCGCAAATCCCCGGAAATCTGACAAGAGCGAGGGGAAGAGGGGGGGTAACGCTTGACCCCCCCCCACCCACTTTCCATCGTCAGCAGGTGCGGTACTATAAAAACATGCATTGTGGGCGTGCGGGCGTGTAAGCTGATTAGCGAAAGGGGATAAGCTGGGTGTTTACAAGGCATGCGGAAAGACGCAGCAAAGGACATTCATACTGGGATTAACTTGACTTCATACTGGGATTACCTTGACTTCATACTGGGATTAACTAGACTTCACACTGGGATTAACTCGACCTGAACCCCGCCAACTTAACCCACTTCCAGCCACCCGTAACTACACCCTTTTCACTCTAACCTGGCCCAAAATTTCCATCTCTCCATCCTGAAATCCGATTAGGGGTTTTCGAGAAGGAAGGAGCAAAAGGAGATTCGTACTGGGATTAACTTTACCTGTACCCAAGTTAAACCACCTCCACCCAGTCGTAACTCACTCGAACTACACGCTTTTCACTTTAAGCTGGCCTAAAATTGCCATCTTTCTTGAATACTGAGCAAGAGGGAATAAGCTGGGTGTTTATAAAGCCTCGAGATGGAAGGGGCAGAGAAGATTTACACTGGAATTAACTTGATATGTATCCCACTAGCTTAACGCACCTCCACCCAGTCGTAACTATGCTCCTTTCACCATAACCTGGTCCAAAATTGCCATCTTTCCATCTTGAGTACTGAACAAGAGGGGATACGTTGGGTGTTTACAGTCTCAAGAAGGGCAGGGCAGAGAAGATTAACCTGACATGTATTCAACCACATTAACGCGACTCCCCCACCCACTCGTTTAACTTGTACCCACCCATGTCCTTCGCCAAAATTATTCACTCCTTCATCCACACTTTCATTCACCTCTTCACCTTCATTTTCTTTCACCTTTCATCCATCTTTCCATCCACATGTCCACTCACCCCCTCCAACCACTCACACTTCACACCTTCCACTCATCCTTCCCCCATTAACTCCTCAATCATATATCCATTCTCCTACACGTCCACTCACTCACACTTCACCCACTCCTCTCCTCCACCCTCCCATCCATTAGTCCACTCACCCCCTCCAACCATCACCCCTTCCACCCATTAACTCCTCAATCATTCATTCATTCTTCTACACATCCAGTCACTTCACTCATTCCTCAATCCACCCACTCTTCCACACTCACTCGTTTCACCTGTTCACCTATACCAATCACCTCCTTCTCATCAAATATTCTTAATCTATCCACCAATGACAACAGACATATATCCATCAACAAACATCAGTATCCACCCATCCACACAAACATCGACATTCCACACTACGTCACTCCACCTTCGCCCCCCCCCCTTCCCAAAAGCACTTTAAGATGCACAAATATATCCATCAACGCCCACCCACACACACACACACACCACCTCACGTAACCATCCACACCCACACCATATTGCTCCACCCTCACTCATCCTTTTCAGTCCATGCTGCCCTCTCCTTCACGAGCCGACCCAGCCATGATAAAAACACCAACACATACCCACACCCACAACCAAACATCACTCAGCTAGCTACACGCACAGCCAAACATCACCCAAACAGCTAAACCCACTCCACATCTCCCATCCTTTCTCCATTTATCCTCTCCTTCGCTAAAAACACTTACTGCTGACAAACACACCCACCCACACCCACTCCACACAACACACTGATACTATAAATCTCTCCACCCCTCCTCACCCGCCTCTCCTCAATCTATCCTCCCCTTCCCTCAAGTTCCTCAACCACTTAAGACACAAACACATCCATCAACTCTCTCTCTCTCTCCTTCCCTCAGCCACTTAGACACACACACACACACACACACACACACACACACACTCATCTCCATCAACACTCACTTCCGCCCACCCACATAGCCCCCCACTCACTCAGCTGTTTCGTCTGTCAGTCACTCAATCAGACATCAAACCGGATTCACTGGTAAAAGGAAAGCAAACTCATATTTCCTGCTTTCTGGGCAAACTCACTGGGAACAGGGGTGATGTAGGTTCGGACAGGCCTATAAAGTATACTATACTCCTTTTACTTTAACTTGGCCCACAATCTTTTTCAGTTCATTTCACGTAACTCAGTGGCGTGACAATACTGCGGTTGGACATTTTCTTCATGGCACTTCTTCGTGACTAGTACCCTATTCTAGCGTTAGTCTATTTTAACAGCTCAACATCCACGAGGGAGCGACGGCAATTTTACGCATGGTTAGTGTGAATTATTAGGATTTTAGAGGGACGATGTTGTTGAATATAAGTCAATGGAAAAGCAAATGGTAACTCTTCATGACCCCCCCCGCTCTCTCTCTTTCTCCTTGACCTGTAGTTTTATATTCTCATTTCTCTCTCTCTCTCTCTTTCACACACACACACACACACACACACACACCCTGACCTCTAGTTTTTTATTCTCAATTTCCTCTCTCTCTCTCTCACTCCCTGACCACTAGCTTTTTATTCCCATTTTCCTCTCTCTCTCTCTCTCCCCGGAAAAGCCATATATCACACCTAAAGCCCACCTAAACGCCTCAGACGGACAGAGACACGGCCAACGAGTACGCAAAGTCTTGTAAGAGGGCTTTGTAAGACTTCCACAGACGCTACCATACTTTCAAGACATAAAGGGATCCAATACCAAGTGTCTATTACTTTTCAGGCTTGCTATTAACACTCTCAGGCTCTCTCATTTCTCTCTCCTGCGCATCACTAACAAAGACCCACAGTACCGTAATCTTAACTCAAGCACCTAACCTTATAAAACACAAGCGTATCAATTACCTGGCTCAATTAAGGTGTTTTCAAGGTGGTAATACACACCTTTCAAGGGCCACTCAGATACGCCAGGACAGAGGAGCCAGAAAATAGCACGTGTTTTGCGTTTGCCGTTCCCACGCTTGTTGATTAGCAGTAGGGAGACGGGGAACGTGACTAGGTGAAACGTTTTTGTGCCCTGAAACGTTTTTTGATTGAAGACCGTGACTAAGAGGGACGTTTTTGTGCCCTGAAACGTTTTTTGATTGAAGACCGTGACCAAGAGGGACGTTTTTGTGCTCTGAAACGTTTTTTTACTGAAGACCGTGACTAAGAGGGACGTTTTTGTGCTCTGAAAAGTTTTTTTTACTGAAAAGCGTGACTAAGTGGAACGTTTTTGTGCTCTGACACGTTTTTAGAGTCCTAGAAATGGGTTAAATGTTTGCGAGGTGCCTTGTGTTTTCCTTCAATCTCTCTCTCTCTCTCTCTCTCCAAATTTCCATGTATGGTGGTGACATGGGAACAACGAGAAAAGCTTTATGGTTCACGACATCTACTGAAACGTTTTTATTTCTTTTACCCACGGACCTTCTTTATCTATACATCCGATGAACGTTTTTACAAGGAAACGTTTGATTGGGGCATCCGCTGAGAACTTTGCTTTTTTTTTATAAGTGTACATAGTGAATCGTCTGCTTCTTACTTTTCACTACGATGGCTTTGTTGGTTCTTACTAGCCTATCTCTAAACTATTTCATTCACCTAAAGACACGCGTTTGAACTGAAGGGGTTAGATACAGCCTTGAGAGAGAGAGAGAGAGAGAGAGAGAGAGAGAGAGAGAGAGAGAGAAGAGAGAGAGAAATAAAATCGTCTGGATATGGCATGGATAAAAACACAAGCTCTAGCGAAAATAACCTCCAGCCAATAAATAAATCAATATAGAAATAAATTACGTGAGATAGAATATAATTAGTGTGTATTTCAAGCCACGTGGGTTGGCTAGGTTAGTCTGCGGCCTTCATCAATTTCCACCTCACCAACACGTTCCTGTTCACCATCTCTCAACGTCTCCTGAGAAACACATTAGGCTATACCTCCCACACCTCTCCTTTCCTCCCTGTCTCCCGCCATTTTTCCTCCCTCCATTATCCCTCCTCCTCCCTTCTCTCTCTCTCTTTCTCTCCCTCCCCTTTTTTTTCTCTTCCTTCGTCTCTTTCCTTATATTCCATTCGGTAATACCCCATGTTTACAATCTCTTATCCTTTTCTCCTTTCCATGCCTAATTTACCATCCCCTCTTCTTTTTCTTTTCTCTTTCTTATTCTCCTGCATCATCTTTTATCATTATCTCCACCCCACCCTGTGTTCTGGTGTCATTATTCTATTATCTTATTTTCCTTCGTCCCGTCGCCCTTCGTCCTGTTTACCTTGACCTATCCTTTCTCAGAACCTGTTTCCTTTTCTTCATCCTTGCCCCTCCCTTCCCTGTTGTTCCTTGAGGGTGGAGAGAGAGAGAGAGAGAGTGTGTGTGTGTGTGTGTGTGTGTGTGTGTGTGTGTGTGTGTGTGTGTGTGAAATGACACCCCATCCCAGCTACTCACACCGTACTCAATTACCTCATTACCATATTAAGTACCTACACGTCTCATCTACAGTCACTCTCTTAACCCTTTCACACCGATCACACTTGGTTCCCTTTCCTTCTTTCTCTGTGCATTTATGGGCCCACAGATGCTGGAGAGGGACGCCTTCATGTGGTGGCACTGATATGACTGGACTGTGGGGCTGGCCGGTTATACAAACGTCCCTCAACTCCCTCCCTATACCCCAAAAGGAGGTTGGTGGACTGCAGGAGGACAGTTTAAGCCTGCAGTTTACTGGGTTCACATTTCAGATGAACCAGGAGATATAGCAACAACAACTACTACTACATCTGCTGCTACTACTACTATTCTACTACTATCACTATTAGCACAACAGGTCCCCCAAATAACAGACTGATCCAAAAAGCTAAGGTACACACACCACTCCGTCACTAGGGGAGATCCGCCCCTACCCAAACTGTGTGGAAAAGTACACGTGAATGAGGGTTTTTAAAGTGTGGGTTAGAAGTGCATGGAGCGAGAGGGTGGTGTTGGCGTGGCTGTGTTTTACGGTGACAGTCTTTACTTGTATTAACTCTATAATTGAGGGAGTCTAGACAGGGTGTGAACATGTGCCAGCTCTTTCTTATTTTCTCTTTCTTCCTTCCTTTCTCGACCATCTTTTCCCCAAATCTATATATAAAGATCATACGCCCCCAGCCTTTTATACGTCCGCTCCCCGATTGGACAAAACCTCGATACGGAAAGTCCTGTTTTGACTAAGTACACTATTCCCCAACCTTTGACAGCTCCACAAAGACCTACCCGTGCACTAGGCTACCCGTAAATAAAGTATCATATTATTTTACGGCAGAGTTGTATGTATGTACGGGAGCCTATTTCTAACTAGGCTACATGCATATATACTTCTGGACACTCATTCGTACACTTTATTTTTACTGATCCACTTACAATGATAACCAGGTACAGACACACTTATTATCACTTATCTAATCAGGTACAATCTTCCTCCTCCTTCTCCTCTTCCTTCTCACTCCTTACCCTTCCTCCTCCTCATTCCTCTTCTTACTCCTCCTCCTCCTCATTCCTCTTCCTCCTCATGCTCATTTACGTAAACAAACCCTGACTACTATAAAAGGATAATTCAAAAGCAACACAACCATAAAGCCACCCCAACAGTGATCGTAAACATATAACCATTTTCACATTCGACGTAGCCTACACAAAACGTCACCAAAAATAATAAATAAATAAATCTTACTTACATATAGGCGTAAATCTCCCTTATCAAACAAAAGCCATTATCAACAAAGCCATCAATCAGAAATTTAAAACTCATTCTCAGTATAAAAACAAACAGCATAAACAGAACTCCATCAATAAAGCAAAACTCCATCATAATATCCACATAAAGCCATATTGGAAAATCAATAAAAAGTCATATTTTTTTTATCAGTGTAAACAAACTCAATTAAAAAAAAGGAGGGGGAGAAAAACTATCAAAACTTCCCCCAAAAGCTATTAATCAAGAAAATGTTGTTTCACCACCAATAAAAACTTGCATCTGCTTATTTTAAAAAAAAAAAAAAAAAAAAAAAAAAAAAAAAAAAAAACTAGCACACATCTCTCAGCATCTACACTCAACATCCAACATCACATACACACACACACACACACACACACACACACAATCTACTCCCTTTATTGGCCATCTCAGCCAGCACACAAACACATCTTTAGCCTACGTGCCACGAGTCTACACAGGACATGCCTTATCACCTTATCAGTATAACCCCCATCCCTCTTTATCATGCCAATACACTCCTCCCTTCCTCCTCCTACCCCCTCACCAATTATTACTACCACAGACCTCTCCCTTTCTATTATCCCTTTTCTCCCTTTTACCACTTTCTTCCTCTCTATCCCTCCCTCTCCCTCACCTCCCCTTTCCTCGACACTCCCACCCCTCTCTCTATCAAATCTTTTCCTTCCATTCTGACCCCCCATCCCTCCCTATCAATCCCCCCCACTGATAAGACCTGGTGGGGCGATAAGGGCACACTGAGAGGCTAGTCAAGTGAAGGCTCCAATTAAATACTACTGGGAATGAAAAGATAGGAGATTACAGATAAGGGAAGTGCTTGAGTTAAGAGGGAAGGCAAATGCTAATATTAAACACCGAACTGAGGGATAATAAAGGACTCTCTCTCTCTCTCTCTCTCTCTCTCTCTCTCAGTAGGCTATTTAAATTGTCTTCTAGGGCCCTCAACCCCACTCTCTCACACCAAGCTATCTTTTAATCTATTCGTATCTCTCAGGTGTCCTCCCTCCCCCTTTCTTTCTCTCTCTCTCTCTCTCTCTCTCTCACACACACACACACACACACACCACTGCAAAATATATATATATATATATATATATATATATATATATATATATATATATATATATATATATATAAAAGACAATTATTCACCCAAAACTTTTCACCAACTATTTCCTCACTAGAAGTTCATAATTCCTGCAAAATGGAGATCAGACAGTAGCTACTTTTCGAAGACCTGGATACTGTAGGCATAGAAACAGCTAAAGTAGAAAGTAAAGTAAATTAACGGGTATGGAAGTAGATGCATCAATGACAACATCAGGGACTACAAATAACTTCATTAACCAATCCAACTCCCACACCAGATTACAAACTCTTCACTCCACGTAAATCCAACGAATCCAACTCCCACACCGGATTACAAACTCTGCACTCCACGTAAATCCAACTCCCACATCAGATTACAAACTCTTCACTCCACGTAAATCCAACGAATCCAACTCCCACACCGGATTACAAACTCTGCACTCCACGTAAATCCAACTCCCACATCAGATTACAAACTCTTCACTCCACGTAAATCCAACGAATCCAACTCCCACACCGGATTACAAACTCTGCACTCCATGTAAATCCAACTCCCACATCAGATTACAAACTCTTCATTCCATGTAAATCCAACTCCCACATCAGATTACAAACGCTTCATTCCACGTAAATCCAAGTAATCCAACTTCCACACCGGATTACAAACTCTTCATTCCACGGAAATCCAAGTAATCCAACTCCCACACCGGATTACAAACTCTTCATTCCATGTAAATCTAACTAATCCAATTCCCACACCGGATTACGAACTCTTCATTCCATGTAAATCCAGCTAATCCAATTCATTCCATGTAAATCCAACTCCCACACCAGATTACAAACTCTTCATTCCATGTAAATCCAACTCCCACAACGGATTACAAACTCTTCACTCCATGTAAATCCAACTCCAACACCGGATTACAAACTCTGCACTCCATCTGAGCTCTCCTTTCCTTCACTCGACTCTCGGCTTTCGTACCCGGATTACCCAAGGTCTTCAAATAAATAAATCTGTCTTTAAAAATGTTATCTCAGCTTTCAAGGATTAACTTATGAGGGGATTAACGTGCCACTGTTAGCATAGCCTTCACTCATTTAAAAGGTTATTTTATATATATATATATATATATATATATATATATATATATATATATATATATATATATATATTTTTACCAAGGAAGAGGCGAAGACCAGTTCAGAAATATACATAAAACTTGTGAAGCGCATGTGTTACTTAGGCTGGTGTATGTGTGCATTTATGTTGAGTTTAAATGTCACCAGAGAGAGAGAGAGAGAGATTTTTACTGAAGTTTTAGTACCGTGTGTGTGTGTGTGTGTGTGTGTGTGTGTGTGTGTGTGTGTGTGTGTGTGTGTGTGTGTACCCAATCAAGCGTATCATTTACCTTATCACACCTGTAAACACCAACACAATATTTCCCTCGCCAGCAGTACAGTGCCACACCTCGCATACCCTCACGCCATCTCCTTAACCCTTTCAACCCCATGACGTATTTTGTTCTATTTTACTGTAGTTATTTTGATTCTATTCACCCTAACCCATTCAGTCCAAGCGTATATTCATCTATTTTATCTATCTTCTATTTTATTCTATTCAGGTTACAACAGCACTACACTACTGGACGGATCAAGAGGGTAAAAATAATAGACGTCAACATCACCTGAACTGAACCCCTAAATGAACCTAAAATAATAACCCTTAGCCAGAAGCCCACACAACCCTTGAACCCCCAGCCTAAACCCCCTCAATGCCCCACGTTGAACCCCTGAACTGGTGAACTTGGGCGGCAGCGGAGGCGAAGGTGAACAAGATGAGGTGAGACGAGGTGAGGTAAGGGCGCCAGGTCAAGTGCAAGGGTAGGTTAAGATCAAAAATAGCTCTTAGGAACGGGTTGTACTGGGTTCAGAGTCGCGGTGCCTGTGTGTGGGACTGGTGAAAGGCGAGGTGAGGGATAGGGAGGGGGAAGGGATGATGGGAGAAAGGAGGGACGAGAAGGGATGGAAGGAAGGAGAGAGAGAGATGAACTAAGGCGAATGGTGGGACGAGAAGGGATAGAAGGAAGGAGAAAGAGGGGAAAGATAAGGAAGAGATGAACTAAGGAGACTGGTGGGACGAGAAGGGATGGAAGGAAGGAGAGAGAGATGAACTAAGGAGACTGGTGGGACGAGAAGGGATAGAAGGAAGGAGAATGAGAAGAAAGGGAAGAGATAAACTAAGGAGACTGGTGGGACGAGAAGGAATAGAAGGAAGGAGAATGAGGGGAAAGATAAGGAAGAAATGAACTAAGGAGAGTGGTGGGACGAGAAGGGAGGGAAGGAAGGAGAAAGAGGGGACAGAAAGGGAAGAGATAACCTATGAAGAAAGGCAAGAAAAAAAAAAAAGGAGAAAAGGAAACGGAAAAGAAAGAAAAAGACAGCAGCCACGAAAATCAAGCCCTAAAAAGTCAAGCAACACTGGTAAGAAGTAAAAGCAAGAAGCAAAAAAGCAAGCAACTATATATCTCGTACTCAGCAACAAAGCCGGAGCATAAGCAACCAAACAAGGCAGGAGATCAACATAAACAAGAGAGAGGGGGGGGGGAATCCTGTACCCTGATAAACAAGCCGCCATGTGTGAAAGATGATTATACAACGCCCATGTTCGTGGTGAATGATAAACGATAAGACGGTGTGCTTGTGTTGGGCAAAAATTTAAAACCTTTCGTAAAAATGGGTTTAGAATTCTTCCATTACTTCATTAAATAAGATGGTCTTGTATATTTTTTCTTGATACCGACAAATTTAGTTTTTCGTGTAATTTTACCAAAGAATTATCACCATTATATATTACCGGTACAGCTGTCACTATTACCGCATTCTATTATTAACATCTCTACTATTGTTATTACTATTATATTACGAATTTCCTTTGTTACAAGAATACTGGTCCTTAATTTTGTCGGAAGCTCTGTAACGCCTTTTCCTAAGCGATTTATTTTACTTATTACACCCTTGTCCTATTCAAAGTCGTATAAATCCTTTCAATATCGCCATATACTCTGCAAAAATAGTGTACACGAGGATATTAGTCACCCATATGCAAAAATAAATCGCTAAGAGAGAGGCGCTAAACCCGACGAGAATATGAGCTATTGTCATTACTGTTTTCATTACTGACAACGAATTTTCATCCAAAGGTTATTATATATTACGAAACTACAAAGGCCTTTCAAGATAAATGCCTCTAAGTTACGAATTGTTAAAACCACACGAATTTATACGAATCTGGTGACAAGAACACAGTAAACCAAATTATTCAAAATCTTTACAAAGGTATATATCGTGTATATTTTTAATCACCGACATTACAAGAAGAAAAAAAAAAATTGGACACTCGCAAGTCACACAGAAAATCAGTTCCGCATTACGTTAAAAAATCCCTCTCTCTCTCTCTCTCTCTCTCTCTCTCTCTCTCTCTATTTTTTCTCCTCCCTTAAAATGCCTCCTTTCCCTCTCCACACTTCACCAGTTTTCTCATTTCTCTTCCTTCTTCCTCTTCCTTCTTAGTCATTCTTCATGGTTTTCCTCCTCTAAATAATTTCTTTCCTTTTCTCTCCACTCTTTCTTTCGTCATTTTTCGTTTTTTCTTCTTTTATATTCTTTCCACGTCATGTCTGATTATTCTCTCAATTCTTTTGGCTTTCCCAGTATTTTCTGATCGCATTCTCCCCCTAAAACACACACACACACACACACATGATTATTCCGGTTTCAGTCCTGCCCTCTTAGACTTTACAATTCTCTGCACTTGCATCTCTCTCTCTCTCTCTCTAGGTCTCCCACTAAACTGCATCCCCAGTAATCCGGATCCCAGTCCACGAACGTGTCTCTCGAACCTAGCACATTTCTTCCCAAGTCGTGGCGAAAATTGCTAAAGTAATAACAATAATATGAATAGACTGTCTGGCAGCTAATTATAATATTGGGAACTGTAGTAGTAGTAGCAGTAGTAGTAGTAGTGGTGGTGGTGGTGGTGGTAGCAGTAGTAGTAGTAATGGTGGTGGTGGTGGTGGTGGTAGTAGTAAGTAGCAGTATTACCGTATTATTGCTACCACTATCATTATTATTATAGCAATCCAACTACTACTACAACTACTACTACTGACAACACCATCTGAAAACCGAACTCATATAACCTATAATTCCGCGATCCTGACGCCAAAAATCCGAATTCCAGACCACGAACGCTCCCTCGCCATTCCTCCCTCCTCCCCCTACTCCTCCCCTGCACAAACGTAAACAGACTAGTGCCCTTCATACGACCCGGGCAATTGAGGGTAATGTTAGGGACAAGGAGGCCGCCTGTCTAACTGGATAGGGAAGAATTTAGGAAGAATTGTAGGTTATACGAAGGAGGAAGAGGTCTACAAGGATACGAACTTAAATACCTGTAATTTTGTTTCGCATCTTCCGTCTCTCTCTCTCTCTCCTTTAAACCCTCGTCATTCTTTTTCCATCCTGGTTTAAATATTTTCCTTCTATTTACCTCTCTCTCTCCCAATCAGTTTTTCAAAGCTGAATAAAAATAATTACGCGGTAACAATTTATATATGACATCATCGTACCGTACCTAAGATGGTTAGGAGACTTTTAACCCCTTCAAATGAGAGAGAGAGAGAGAGAGAGAGAGAGAAATATAATCTTACTGCCTACTACAATAATTTTTTTGTCTTTAAAATTACGTCAGACCACATCGTTCACGTGTCTCGTCTTACTTTCTCTCTCTTGTCAAGTGTCCTTTGTTCTAGTAACTGGCACTACGTCATTTCCTCCCCTTCCTCTCTTCCCCCACCTCCCCCTCCCACCTCCTGCCCCTCCTCTCCATCCCCCATCTCATCCTTTCCTCTATTTTATCATCTTCCCCCCACCTCCTCCTCTCCCCCCATTCCCCCACATCCTCTCCCCTTTTTCCGTATTCTCATCCTTCCTCTCTTCCCCCCTTTCCGCCTCCTTCCCCTCCCTCCTTTCTTCCATCATTATCTCTCCCCTCCCAATCCTCTGCAATACCCCCCCTCCTCCTCCTCCTCACCTTTTCTCCCCTTTCAGTCCTCACCACCTCCCCTCCCTCTCCCTCCTCCCCAACCCCCCCGCCCTCCTCCCCACCCTCTCTCATTTTTGCACACATCGCATTCCACCGTGACTCTTCCTTTTCGCTTTTTAACTCACAAGACATTTTCTTTGATGCTCTTTTATTTCCTTCGCTCTCGTTTTCATTTCCGCTTTTATTTCCATTTTTTCCCTCGGCAAAGTTTCTTCTCTACCTACTGATTACTTACTTTCATTTTCCTTGTTTAAGCTTTTTTTTTTTTAATGTCTCTTACTTGCCTGCATTCTCTTCGTAACCTTGCTATTGTCTTCCTATTTCATCTCACGTTTCCTCTTCTTCCTCTGTCCTTACCACCCTTCTGTCCCCCTTTCCAATTCTTCATGTTCATTTCCTCCCACCTGCTTCCCCTTTCTTTCCTTCTACTCTCCCTCCCTCTTTCCCTACTACTTTTCTTCCATATCTCGCTTCCTATTCATCACTTTCCCTTCCTCCCACTCCCTCCTTTCCTCTCCTAACATAAACTCTTCCCACTTCTTTCCTTCCACTCCCTAAACCACCTCCTCTCCACAACCTCCTTCCCTCAACTCTCTCCTTCCCACACGCTGCTCTTTCCTTCCCACTCTCCCTCCTTACCACGCTCTCGATTTCCCTCCTTCCCTCCCACTCTCCCTCTCACCTCCCCTCCCTCTCCCCCACTACCATGTCAAGGAGAGGGAGTGGTTAGTTTCTCCACCTCTGCATTCTTCTTCTCAAGCTGCAGATCTCATAAGCAAGCAGTCTGTCTTATCAAATCTCTTGTAATATGCATAGATGTATTTTAATCTGCCTGTTTATCGGTACCGCACCTCATCTAGGCTATTTACTCTTAAACACATATAATTAGTGAATATTCAGACTTCTATTCTCTATCACTTATCACACTTTTTTATTTACCGGTATCCTTTCTTCTGTACGTATTCATATATTACTTTTGTTCATCGGATTATTTTCAACTTGACATTACGTACTCATAGTCAAATATATACTCTTCTACCGTACTCATAACCATTAACATTACCAGGCTACACTTGTAGAATTAGATATTAAATACAGGTACGGCAAGGTAAGGATGGAGGTGAGATGATACAGTACCAAAGCAGTGAGTGTGGGTCTAGTAATCACAGTTATTTTACACACATCACCACTCTTGTTAAGGCTATATGCAAAGAAAAAATGAATGGTATCAGGGGATTTAGTGTGTGTGTGTGTGTGTGAGAGAGGGGGGGGAGGGGAATAAGAGCACGTACCCACCTAAATGCACAAAAAAAACATCTGAAAACCCGAGAAATGTTGTCTCTTCCAAAAATGAAGACTTAGCTAAATAACAGGCCTAAACCGACTGTCAAGTACTGGAAAATTACAAAAAATAAATACATAAATAAATAAACAGAACCTTAGACAAATTACACAAAATCTAACACCACAACAACAAACCCAGATCAACCCAGCCTCACACCACTAAAACAAACCCAGATCAACCCAGCCTCTCCTACCAGCACCATATCCAACACATCAGTACTCCAGACCCAACCCAACCCAGCCACACTACAAATCTTATCCAAACGCACTCACCCTCCCCTTTCAACGAGTCTAGACCAAATCCAACACGTACAATTAACCCAAATTAACCCCAAAACTACTACCTAACCTACCCTCCTAGTTTTAATCAGTAGGCTACCGTCCTTCACGTTCAGATTGATGACAAAACCACACACACACGCACACACACACACGCACACACACACACACACACACACACACACACACACACACACACACACACACACACACACACACACACACACACACACACAAAACATGAGCCAGTATTATTGTTGTTAGGTAGCTGTCTTTTGCAGCTCTTCCATACTGGCACCATTTTATTTCTGCACTGCTGTCGTTGCCTTTCAAGACACTCGAGGTAATCCATACGTTATCCATGCAATACATTTAACGTCCTTGGTCTGCCTCTCCTCCTCCTCCCAACCATCCCACTCTCACTGCTACACATGCCTACCTCGTCCTTAATCTTACATAGCTACACACTCTCTCACATACTTTACACTTTCCAACCTTGCCCAACCACCTTGTTCTTTTTCTACCTCTCCTCCTCCTCCTCCTCCCAATCATTCCACTCTCCTACCTCGTCCACTTCATCTTGGTCTACCTGTCCTTCTATCTATCCCACAGCCACACTGTATACACCTTCGTCTCTCCATGACCTTGTTCTCTCTCTTCTCTCTCTCTCCGGATCCCCCCACTCACATAACCTACACTCACTATTCAACAACATATACACCTTCATCTCTCCATGCCCTTGCTCTCTCTCTCTCTCTGAACCACACCACTGGCATAACCTACACTCATATGATCAAAAAAACAAAACAAAAACGACTGTAAATGTCAAAGTCATACAGTATTAACCCCAGCTCAGTATTTAGTTCAAAGGTCTCACTGTGACACTGTCTTTAAATATTTGTTTGTGTTCAGAAGCATTGTTTTCAGAAAGGTGTTGCTACTCCAATCTAAAAACTAACGCAGCAAAAAAGTCTATTTCAGTTTACACTCTCTCTCTCCGTCCGAGGCTTTCAGTGTCAAAGTATAGTGTCAAACCAGTAAAAATAAATAAATAAATAAATAATAATAATAATAATAATAATAAAAACGCAGAACAGTAACATGCTAACACCAACAATTAATCGACAACTGAGATCAACTTTCAAAATTACAAGTCAACTTTTTATTTCATTTCTAGTCAACCGCACCTCAAGTCCATTTTATATTTATTTATTTATTTATTTTCTTTTTTTACCATTCACTGGGGTCCGAAAATCTACCCGAGAATTGGCACCTTCAGTACGATGCTTTATTTTTTACTTACAAATGATTTTATTACCGGTATTAACCCCTTTCAGTCTAATATTTTTTTTATTTCGTCCTTCCTACCTTCAGCCGATTCTATTCTGCTTAGATTTACTGAACTAGGGAGGTTGGTAAATATAGTCTTCATTTCTCTCTCTCTCTCTCTCTCTCTCTCTCTGTCAATTGGGGAAGGATTGATAATTTGCTTAACCTTATTTCATTTCTATATATTCTTTCCTATATTGAGTAAAATCTCGGGGTGGCCTATTTAAAAAGGAAAACTGCATCATCGGAGTGAAGGGGTTAAGACCGACAGACCCCCTCCTTAGCCCCTTCCATCCGGTGACTTAGGCTAGATATGGCTTTATCACTGTTATCTCATTTTACTGGTCAGACTACCAAATCTTACCCTACTAACATACTAGTAACTAACATAACTAAATGCAACACCCAGCTTAACCTAACCTAAGTACCCAATCCTAACTTATATTTACCACCTCTAGCAAATAAATGATAACTAAATAAATAAGCTTCTTTAACTAACCTCATAATCTAGCCAAGCACTAAAAATTCGGCGTTCAGTTACTACAGTTCTTTCACCTTAACTTGGCCCAGTTTTCCTTCATTTGCGGTTTATTTCACGTAGGTTGTGGTAGAAAAACAATGCTACGGCTGTACATCCTTTCCATGGCACTTCTTCGTGACTAGCATCATAATTTAGTCTACTGTTCCAACTTTAACACTTTAGATGGAGGGATGGCAATTCTAGACCACACTAAGAGTAGGTTACCGTATAGAACTGCCATGGCACTTCTTCGTGACAAGCATCATAATACACTGTTACACCTCAGCATTCTGGATGGACGAATGGGAATTTTGGGCCACGTTAAAGAGCAGGCACTTCTTCGTGACTAGCATCATAGAAAGGGAGATGGTAATTGTGGGCCAAGGGAACAGAACTACCACCTCCCATAAAACAAAGCAATAGATAGATAGCTGGATAGACAGACAGATAGATAGATTGATAGATTATTTGCGTACGACAACGCGGGTGGAATAATTATTGTAGTGATGTTAAGGGGTGGCTAAGACTTTCACTGACAACAGCTCTCCCCCCCCCTTTCCTTCCTCCGTCCCCCTCCCTCCCCCCCAACTCCCAAACACTCCTCTCTTCCTGTCTTTCCCAACCGCTTGTGTGTGTGTGTGTGTGTGTGTGTGTGTGTGTGTGTGTGTGTGTTGGCTATGTAGATTTTGTTTATGTATGGAGACTGTGTGTACGTGCATGTTTAAGTTTATGTCTGTAGTTGTATACGGGAAAGTGTATGCAAGCATCTTTGCGCCCAAGAACGTTATGCATGGGGGTAAGTGCAAGTGTGTGCCTCTCTCTCTCTCTCTCTCTCTCTCTCTCCGGATGTTCCTATCTATTTATGTCAACTGTCACCAAGCGCACGAAAATCAGTCACATTCCAAATTTACTTAAGCTTCTTACTCTTCTTAATAAATAAGCGTTAAAACGTGCCAAAAGATATATGAGAATTCTATTGGCATCATTCATAAATAGCGTTTCTAAATAATAACAATAATAATAAATAATATGCCTGACTCACTACAGCATCATTATTCAGACCACGTTTCCCTATTTCCAAAGACTAAATGCATGTGATCAAATTTAATAAACAAAGTGACCAGTAAACATAATAATAATAATAATAATAATAATAATAATAATAATACCCTCACTGTTACGTTATAGAAGTAAAAACACCCTATAATCATAATCAACACAGTATCAGTAACGTAGAAATTACAAGTCATTTCACATTACCTAATCTATGCAAAAAAAAAAAAAAAAAATCGTGACAAACTAAACCTACTTCACATGAATGATAATACAACTGACCGATCAGAACAACAGCAAAAGTTAGTTATAAATTTTAACTACACTCTTCAGTCTTCTCTCTCTCTCTCTCTCTCTCTCTCTCTCTCTCTCAATAAAATCGCATTAAAGTAGCAAAAGTGAAATTACAAGGTCACATGATTTAAGGGATAGCTGAACACAACCATCGTAAATAAATAACAACACGACGTAACAAAATCTAACGTAACAAATATATAACGTAACCAACCGACCAAACTTTAACCAGGCACATCCAACGTACGGTGTGACGTAGGCGAAGAATTATTCACACAACGTCAACTACATGAATTTCGAAATAAACCAACGATTCTGATAAAGCTAGATATCGTAGTGTCATTGCCTAGCTATGGCTACTGTATTATCGTTAATATTCAGCTATCGTACTGTCAAGATAGGTAGCGATTGTGGTTTTTCAGGTAACTATTGCTAAATATTGTAGTAACTTATTGTCTGCTGCATATTACTATACTGCTATCTACTCTGCTGTAATAGTGTACTGTAGCACTATTACATGCTACTGTAGTGTAATGTAGGATGTTATTAGTCGAGAAAACGATGTAACAAACACAAAGCGCTAAACTGGATGGAATGAACTATAATTTAGGCAACGACAGTGCTACAAACCGGCCATACCTCATCCCTGCCCCCTCCTCCCTACATCCTTCCCTCCACCGGCCCCTCCCACCTCAACCAACATCTTCCCTCCCTCCTTCCCATCTTCCCTCCACTATCACCACCTGCCTCCCTAACTTCTCCACATGGCATCTTCCATAGCTTCCATTTATATACCAAAAATTGCTTCCGTTGTCTTCCTACCTGACTCTGAGGTTGTCGACAAAGGCTCTCACGGATATCTCGTCGAGGAGCACCGCATCCCCGATCCCAACTTCTTCGTAAGACGCCATCGCCGGGAGCCACGACGGCACACAACCTCCACCGCTCACAGTCCAACACCAACTGAACTCTGACGTCAAGCGACACGAGCCTGCCCTTCGTTCATTCGATGTGCATGTGTCAAAATGTTTCGCTCGCATGTAACTTCATTATTTTACTTTAATATCTATCTTGGCTTGCTTTAATGGTACGTCATATGCGTAACCGAACTTAGAAGAATATTCAGTCATAATTATTTAGAGATATGTACTGCTACGACCCAATAAAAAGATGTGTCCGCGTCTGAGCATGCGCTAAAAATGTGCGGGAAGTTTGAAAAGCTTATGCCGTTGACGTCGCGGTGACTCATAGCAGCTGTGAGGAAGAGCACATCTTAAATTGCCGGGTCCTTTTGAATTCGCTTCCACCTGAACACCTGAATCGTAATATATGAGTAAGAAATATTCCCTTTAGTGATGTCACGTAGGAAATTCCAATAGATATTTGTTTAACGGTAGCGTACTTTAAATCTACTTTGCATTTTTTAGCGTGTTGCTTTTATATGCAAATGACTACTGTCTACCATCTGAAGGATGTGTTTTTAAACCCCTACCCAGGAGGAAGGCGCCATGTTGAAAGGAAATTATCATCATTATCATCATCAACTGTTCTTCCCAGCTTTCCCCACTCTGTCTTGTTATTCATCCCACCACTACATCCGTTTCTCTGTCTGCCCCTTCATCTCTGGAATGCTACACTTATCTGTTCTACAAAAGATAAGACCAGAATGCCATTGTTTTTTACCCTGAAGCTTTGGGTATATATATTAATGGGTTTTATCGTCAAGAATTTTAATAACTTCCAAAATTAAGTCCACTAAATACTCCATTATCAAAAGGAAATCGATCGTAAGTTTGTGAAGCCGGGGTTCAATAAAAAACGACGAGCTGTACGAAGATTATGGAAAGCCACGCATCCACTTCCTGTTTATTACCATAGCCCACGCCATAGCCTCGCTGGGAGAGAGAGAGACTATCCTCGTCTTGAATGCTGAGCTATAACAAGAGATACTAGATTATGATGCGAGTCACGATGAGATGCTATGGCAAGGATGCAGATAAAGCTGTAGTCTTGGCATTTGAGCTGCGGTAAATATGCTGAAAAAGGACGCAATCTACGCTTACTTAAGATGGAAGAAAGTCGCTGTTTTCACCTAACGGAAGTAAGTCACTCCCACAACGAAGAAAATCCATACCAAGGCTGATAATATGCCTACGTGAAATCAGTTGCAAAAGAAGACAAATCTGGGCCAAGTTAATGTGAAAGAACTTTATAACTGCCACTGAGCTTTAAGAAACAAGCTCCACAAGGATAAAATTTGTCTTTTGCCACAACGCTGCGTGAAATAAGCTGCAAACGACCGAAAATCTGGGCCAAATTAAGGTGAAAGAAATATAACACCTTTTGGTTAATGAATCCAATTAATTCAACATAAGAAATATCTATAACGGTTTTGTATCTTGCCTAACATCTTCATAAATCAGTCTTCCTCTTGGCGCTTAAAACTCTCAAGTCAATGGAATTCTCTCTCCTTTTGCCCCATTGATTTCGAGTGGCTTTACGTCTTTCCGAAGAGGTAGACGAGTGTGGTAGTTTATGAGAAAAGTGGCGCCGTCTTGCCCAAGTTAAAACCGTTCACTTTTACCTTCTTTCTAAGCCTACGAAATCTTTCAGTTCGAGTTTATCATATACTCGTACTTTATTTATTTTGAGTCAGAGATGTCGTATTAGAGGTAGAAAATGTGTTTTACCTGAACGGGAGCAATAGCATACATTTACCTGTTTCCAAATATCTGAAAAATCCTGCCTTTGAATTCAAATTTGTTCATATCCTTTGATCTGGTGACCTTTTTTTTTCCTGACGGTTTTATTTAGCACAGGACTTCTCAATTTGAAGGAGTTAAAAGCAATCATAAGTTTAATCATTTCGGTGCGGGCACGTTTATTATTATTATTATTATTATTATTATTATTATTATTTTACTCGCGTGATTTTGTTTAGCATAAGGGGACCTCTCGTTGGGAAGGAGTTTAAAAGGCAGATGAATGTGTTAGTTAAGGATATAGTAGGATAGACTGATGTCCATTATGTTCTCTGTAGTTTGAACATATTTTTACTAATTCAGAGAGAGAGAGAGAGAGAGACCATTAAGGAAGCATAAAGATGTTCCCACTTGGCCCGTCTCATATCCTCCTCTTCCTCTCCTGATAAGCAGTCATAGGTCCATCCGCACATCGTTCATTTGTTTGTATAGAGTGGTATGGAAGAGTTTGGGGAGAAAATGGCACGTTTCTTATTTAGTGGCCTGTCCCATAAACTTACCCTATATCCTCATCTATCCATCCCATCCCTTACATTTTGAGGAACCTTATACTACTCCCCTTCACTGGTTACCTTTTGTGCACTAAGGCCCACTGTCTGGCTCAGGGGAGAGGGTAGGGTCGTTAAGGAGGTATATATATGTTACCACTTGACTCCACACCGCAATATTCTCCCCCTCTTCTGATAAACTGTCCATCCCAGTCCAGTTTTCAGCACTACAGGCCAGATAAAACTGTGGCATAACAGCTGCTGACACACACACACACACACACACACACACACACACACACACTTTAAAATACTTTATACATATTATATCTTTTACATACACAATTATGCACATACGCACATCAAAAGCCACTCTCTCTGTTTATCATATTTTGAACTCATTTGCCCTTCATTTTTCCATTTCATATTACTGATATTGTCTTTCAGTTCTCTCTCTCTCTCTCTCTCTCTCTCTCTCACACACACACACACATATCATTCCTCCCCCTATATTCTTTATCTCCAAACTCCCTTTTTTTTCTTTCCTTTCCTCCACATTCACTATTTCTCCTTTCTCCACTCTCGGGTTTAATTTCTCACACTCCTTGTCCATCTCACCTCTCACCAAACCATCTTTTTCTCCCTTCCTTTCCTCTCCTCTCTCTCTCTTCCTCCCCATAATCTTATCTCCTCCACTCACAACCTTCCTTCCCTCCAAACTCTCTTCCATCCCATCTCTCTCTCTCTCTCCCAACAAAACTTAATAAAGAAGGGTGTTGAAGTCCTAAGCTGGTGTTTCTGGGTACCCCTCTTATCTCTCTATGGTACGCTTTATCCTGTATCTCTTGTGTGTTTTATGGCGGCTGCAACAGAGATACCTTAACAGCCTTTTGTGCCTTCATGAGCTACTGTACTTTCTTTTATCTTTCTCGATTTTCTCATCTTCCATTCAAAATTTTTCCTCAGCATCACCTCTCTTATTTTCTTGCTTTCCATCCTAAGCTATATTTTAAACTCTACTCTCTCTCATCCCACACCAAACTTCCTTACATTTTTACTTTCTCTCTCTCTCTCTAAATATAAACTTAAACAAAGGTACTGTATAAGTATAAACCTATCTGTCTGTCATTCTGTCCCAAGCTGTCCTTCAGCACAAATGCTTATCTATGTATGGTGCTTTTCTACAAGTATCCTGAATGTATTTTAATGTGGCTGCAACAGTGGCACCTTCACAACCCTTTTGTCTTCTCTTGGTAAAGTCTATCTATCTATTGCCAGACGCCTTAATCCCGTAAGGGGTGGCCACAAACAAATCGCCTCCATGTCGCCCTGTCCCCTGCCATTTCACTGCCATGCTCCCAGCTCACATCCCCCTCTCATACACCTCTCCACTCCATCCCTCCATCTCATCCTTGGCCTCCCCCTTAATTAATTTACAGACTGGTTTTAAGCTTTCTTGATTTTTCTCTTTATCCTACACTGTCTACTAACCTATGAACCATGATACTGTCATATCTAGGCCGAACAAAATAATCTAATATGTTTTTTAGGTATTTTAAGCGGTTCAGGTATCATATTGAGATTTTTTCTCTCTCTCTCTGGTGGAGGAGGTATAGGATATGAAGTAAATACTAAATGATACAGGTACTTATGTCTTGGAGGGGATGAGTACAAACAAATCATCTTCATATCACCCTGTCTTCCACCATCAGGCTGCCATCCATCCATTTCACATCATTCTCATTCATATACTTCACTTCATCCCTCCACCTCAAATTCAGTCTCCCTTTCCCACTTTCTCCTTCCACACATAGTCAATCTCTCATTTTCCATTTGCTTCACGTGGCCAAACCACTAGCCATCATACGGAAAGCTGACAGAAAAATATTTTACATAACTGATGAGGAAAAAGACTCTGTTAGGTATCTCTGAAAAGTAAGTGCAAGTTGTTTTAAAGTTCAAGCTTCAACCCTACCTCTTGAATCTGGGTGAAGTCTATTTTGGTTTATTCTTGGTGCTAACACACAATTTTATTTAACTTAAGACTGACCTCTTGTACTGAATGGGATTATTATGGCTGCAGCTTACTCCTCTGGTTCACAAACTCTACCCTACTCTGAAATCAAATAATCAGGATGGCAAGAACAAAATGAAAAAGAAGTCTTTGGGCTGCATCAACTGTTTATCAAGTAAAAGCTATTTTAATAAGTGGCAGTGCTCAGGCCTTCAGAGTCCAAGTGACATTCCAACAGTCCAGCACAGTTTGGATGGCACCAGAATTACCATTAAAAGGAATCATCATGGACAACACAGAGCCGGTAGGAAAAACGGAATTTGGTCAGCATTTTACCCTGAGCCACTCCTAATGACTCCCAAAGCCTGCCCTAACTTCCCCAGACTGGCCTAAAAGTACCATTCAAAATGAAGCCTAACAACACACACACATAAGCACAAGTATAAACACTTCTATCCTTCATTCTTTCCTTGTCCTTCTGCCTACAGGTGACTTTACATTCCCTCTTCTGTCTTTCTTTCCTTTTCCTTCTGCCTGTGGGTGACTCCACACTGAGTGACAAGCCAAATAGTTTCCTGTACACCAGGAAACCATTTACTATGCTGGATGTTAACCATATAACCAAATTTTGGCACCTGGTGGTTTAGTGGGTAATTATTGCACTCCAGTCGGATTGAGACGGTGAATTATATCCAAGGGGTGGTTGGGGTTGATTGCTCATGTAATGCCACTCAGGGATGAGTGAAGCTGGTCACTCTCATCTTAAATGTCGAGACCAACTGCCTAGCCTCGGGCTCCTACGCTCTTCTTGGGACAATGTAGGATTGGATGATGGATGGATGGATGGATAAACACTTATTGTACTTAAAATGAACTGTGATGGAAGAAGAGCTTGGTTTAAAGGAGAAGGAAGGAGGAGGTGTGCTGTGGGCCTCTGAACAGCCATACTATGGGAAGGAAAGACATGTCCAAAGGCCAGATGTGCAATATCTAGGTATGTCTGTGTCAGGGTCTACACTGCACGTTATGTACACTCTATGAGCATTATGAAAACATTTTGAACCAACCAACAGCTATCACAATATAATATGAATACTGTAGCATTACAGGGTAAGCTAACTGTAATGAACTGTTTATGGCATGTGCATTATAGATGTCATAATTACATATAAAACATTATTTTGGCAGGTAGTGGTAACCATCATCCATCCCCTTTATGTAGTGCTTCCTACTTCTTACTTGACCTTTCATCCTTTTTTTGTCTGCCCTCCTCTCCTATTTCTCCCATCTTGCCTGTCACTTCTTACTACTCTTCTTTCCTTTTTCAGGTGGCTTTACACTGAATGACAAGCCTAATGGTTCCTGGCATACAGGAAACCATTTTCAACACTGGGTGGTAACCATATAACCAACCCATATGTGTTCTCTGCGTGTCAAGTGGGTTGGAAGAGGGTTAGTGCCCCTCCCCATAAAACAACTAACTCAGGATATATGGCCACTCCTTACAGATCATGGCATCTGCCTATAGATAGATAGATTATAACAGTATTTTTTATTAACTTCAAATACGAGAACATAAGAATGTATACAAAAATATTGCTTACTTTTTTTTAATTCCTACTACATTGTATTATGTACAAATATAATCACTACTAATTAAACAAAATTCAGTTGCTTATATACAAGAAAAATATGCAACCTAATTAACTGCTTTCACCATGAAATACTGTATTGAATTATGTACAGTATATAGCATTGTATATACTCTCAGAAACTAACAAATATAGTGTACGTCATGAATACATATGAAAAAACATTTTAAAAAATAATGTGGCAATCACATCACAACTGATACATAAAGAGAAGAATAAGCTCACTTATACACTCACTAGACTGATGTAAAAACCAATTCACATCACACAGAGTTTTGGATTATGCAGAGAATAGTGGAAACTATCACAAGCAAGCGTTCACAGATCATCCCTTGCCATTACTGTGCTCTTCCTTCCTTATTCTCCTTGAACATGAGAATGTATCCTTTTTTTCTCATAATCATGCTGTGTGCTTTACACAGTATACTGCGATCACGAAAATCTATTTCATATAAAACTTTCCACTGGAACAGCCAGTAAATATATCATGTGGACTTTAGCTTGGGATAATATACATGAAAAGATCCAAGGTGGGGTAAGCAGATGTAAGAAAAACCTGAGCAAAGAAGAGTTGTGGTCTGAAAGTCTTGGAGAACAAGAAGCATAAGAAAAAAAAGAAAAGAAAAAACAGAACAGCAAGTGTGGGAAGAGAGATAATTGTTCTTTTATAAGGGATTGTCACTAAAGACCCTACTCACAGACATGCTTACCTCTTTATATATGTATACAAACATATATATAAAAGGAAGAGTTCATTAGTCCCCCTGCAAATGACTGGAGTTTGGGTCATATTGTAGGTGTCACAGAAGGCTGCTTGGCATCTTTGTTTAGTGATTAACATTGCATTTTACACCTTAACATTCTCTTGTATGTTATTTATATCTTTTCAATGCTGACATAATTTGCATCAACAACATACAAGAGGATACTTAGGTGTTCTATGCAGAATAAATTTAATATTCTCTTGCATACTATTTACACCGTCTTAATAACAACATACTGCAGATTGTATCTATAACACACAAGAGGATACTGGTGTAATATGCAAAATAAATAGATATGGAAGAAGTGTTGCAAAACAGTTATTGAAGAGGTGTTACAAAGTCTCCCAAACCAGTTAAAACAAGACATGTTATACTGCAATGAAGAGTCTCATGATCAGAATAATTACTTGAATCCTTCACATCAGGAGCTGTGTGTAGTATCAATACCTGTACTGAATTCTTCCAGCTTTGTGTCTTGTATTCCACAGTGACACCAAAACTTGAGAGGATGCTGGCAAGTGTCTTCAACAGCTCTGAAAATACAAGAGATGAGCATTACTTCACATGCAGTTGGGCAGTACAGGGTGAAATGAAAGAAAGATGAAAAATAAGGTGGTCAGGCAAATGAGATACTGATAAGGCTTTAATCATATCATACAATTATCATATCATCACCATTATATACCAAATTCTAACAAAAGATAAATATAACTGGTGAACTTTGAAGATGGTTATGCAAATGAAGTGAGGACAAGTTTCCAAAAGCTATAATACAGCATGAATAATATGACACATTTCAATGGGCATGCTCCTCATGGTTCTAACATTACGTTGTCTCTTCCCTCGATTTTGGATACTATTTTACTGCATCTTACGGTGGGAACAAACATTAGTTGATGAAAATAAAAACTAACAAGCCATTTCATTGTCCCAGATGAATTTAGGTACTTACCGGTACTACTGCTACTAGAGTATTAAAAACATTCTTATCACTATCACAGAGAAACCCTTAGCAGTTAATGGACTGCTTAAGTATCCTTTCTATTTATTTTCCATTACATCTATTGTCTTCAAAGTTTAGGCAAGATCACCCACACCTTCTCATCCACCACCACACCAGATTCCTCCCTTTTTTTATTGTCCCTAACCTTAGATGGTCTTTTCTTCACCTGACATGTATCCTTAGTAGTTAGTTCTGCTGATGTATACTGTCACCATTTTTACAGTACCTAACACTATATTTCAGACCAATCCTACTTCCCCATCCATTTCCACATCTATCTTCTACATGAGCTCCTTCTTGGGGTGCAGATAACCCTCCAAGATGGTATTCACCACATCCATCTCAAGTTTTCTGCTAACCTTTCTACTGCAATATATCCATTCTCTTCAAAGTTTAGGCAAGACCACCCCAACTTCCTCATCCGTCTCTACACCTATCTCCTCCATGAGCTGCTTCTTGGGGTTCGGATAACCCTCCAAGATGGCATCTAACATATCCAGTGCCAGACGCCGCCTCTTGCGCCAGTGTCCGTTCATCTGTGTGTATGACTTAGTTGTTGCTTCTCGTTCCTCAGCTGACACTAACACTTGGTTGTCTTCTAGCCCTTTCAGCTTCTCCTGTAGTTTTGTTACCTCTGCATCAAGCTGTGGGTATGGGAAAGATATTTTACTTATCATCATCATCATCAATATCATCACTTAGCTGTCCTTTAACTCCTTCAACTTATCCTTCAATTTATCATTATCGTCATCACTCAGCTGCCCTTTAGCCAATGCAACTTATCCTTCAATTTTGTCACCTCCACATATAACTCTGGGTATGGGAGATATTAACCTCTCATCATTACAATCATCATCAGCAGCAGTACTGTCATAAATTAGTTGTATTCTACCCCTTGCAACTCATGCTGCAGTTCTGTCACCTCTACAACTAGCGGAGCATGTGGTACAGACATTTACTCAACACATACCATTTCAGTCCCATGACATATTATATTTTCGTTATAGCCAGAAGATATTATTCACAATAAGATACAGTGTTCATAGATTCTTTGAACAGGAATGTCACATATAGTCTCATTAACCCTTTTACAACATAAGCTCATTATCATCATCATCATCATCACCATTATCATCATGCCACCTCTAAATTCTCTTATAAAAGATGGGAAGTGGCAAGACCCAGAAATAAAGGAAAAAGCATTATTGTAGGAGAACTATGAAAAAGCATGCCCTCTTTAATGGACCACAATCATTCACATTTCATCTTAACCATCAAAATCCTGGTTCCACTTAACAAGCAAAAGCCAAGGATAATGGAGAATACCAGCCACGTACTCTATAGTATTCCTCAAATGTCATACCAGGCATTTACAAGGGGCAGGATACAGTGCCTATAAAGTCCCTTAACATGCACTGGCTGAGGGATACAATGACTTCCAATACCTATCACAAATAACGCAAGGAGGCCTCTTGTTCCAGCTATCAGTGAGAGAGTAAAGATGTTATTAGATTACCGGCAAGTAATTAAAGTACAGAATTCATTTTTAGATAGAGTGTCCATACATAGCATGCTTATGTACAACAGTTTACTTAGTATGGTGCAGAGATAACAGGAAGAAGGAAGGTATCATAAGGAGATACTGAAATCACTGTTATATACTTCAGCCAACTTCTGCATCCATGTCCATGAGCAGTGAAAAGCACTGGTGAAGTCGGAATTTAAACAGCCACCATGTACATAAATTACTTCACATGATAACATTATTTTACAGCGTATTCTTGAGACTACAAAATATTTCATATGATTGAGACAAGGGAGACTGGTTTTAATCCCTTTTCCTGGCTTATTAAAGTGTGCTTGCAACAAAGAGGCTATTGTCTGGTAAGTATTTTTAAATGCTGTTAAATGATCACTAAAGATATCTGTGTGTATCTATGGACATTTCACTGTTATATGTTCAAGCAAACTTGTGCCCAACTTCTGAGACATAAAATGTGGATTTTTATGGAAGGTTGAGCACCCTGTTTTATAATACTGCATACGAGGCACAGACTTTAGATGCAATTTCTATGAAAAACTGAAAAGTTGTGCATGATACTGGAAGGGGATGATCTCTATAACAAATGGAGAAAAGCTGATCAATTTAGTATTGAAACGAGCAAGTTAGATGCATGAGAGAAAAAAATACAAAGCAGTCTGGAGATTCCTGTGATGGCCACTATGTGGAGAAGTTTCCCAAAGGAAACAAGGTATCAATGAGGTTAAAACTGACAGAAAAATTATGATGATGATGTGACTTTGGCAGGTGGACAGCATACCGATATAAATACATGATGCATTTAGTAAATATCATAGTATCATGAGACCTAATGGGATGAGTGAGGCTGGTCACTCTCATCTTAAATGTTGGGACCAACTGCCTAGCCCCGGGCTCCTACGCTCCTAATGGGGAAATGTAGGATTAGATGATGGATGGATGGACTTTTTTTATGCATAAAAAAATGGAGCCAAAGGCTATGAGCCCATGTCAAAATACCTGATATTTACAGGACCTACTTTATACAATCTATTTACTTCTTCTCATGCATTGCTATACATTATCTGTTAATATGCTTTAAAACTGTACAGCAATCATAACAAAAGAAAACAGCTTGCAGGTGTAAGACTGACTATTCAAAACCTGATACAGTATTATGAAAACTAACACACACGTATGAAGAGATTTATACTGGCAAAAGTACTTTCTGAAAAAAATACATAGATTGCCACAACCAATGGAGTCATAAAGGCATGAACAAACTGTATATGCTGAAAAGACTCTGCTAAGATTGTGAGGTCCCAAGATAAAATAAAACAGTATAAAGGGCAATAAGGAAAATAATAATAATCTGGTTTATGAATCTACAACACAGCACAACTTAAAGCTTTAAAATATCACCAGCTTCACTACTTCACAGCCTTAACAGATCAAGTGAGACAGTGTACATGCAGTCCTCATTATACTGTAGGTCAGGGACGGGTCCAAACTGTTACTGTTGATGTGCGTCAAAGGAAGATTATAAATCAGTCTTATAAGTAGAAATGCAACTTTGATAGGCAATTTCCTGAAATTTTTGGCAGACTTAATGGAAAAAAATAAAAATAAAAAAAAAGTCTGAAAAGGCTACTTACAAGGACGACTTAATGTGCTTCTACTCTTAAAATACCATAATTACAGTGCTACTGAGGATGCCACATTCTCTGATATATGTTTACCCCAAATCAGGGCCAAGAGACATCTTGGGGCCCTAGTGCTATGCAACATTATGGGCCCCTGACCTGTAAGCCACTGTGGCAAGGTAACCCCTCCTCTACACACTTCCTACCCCCCCATAAAATATATTAACAAATAATGAATACCTAGTAAGTAAATCAAAAGCTCATATACAGTATGCTATTCACTGTGGAAGAAAAAAACAAATATTATCAAAGCTACTTTACATACATTATCTTGAAAAATATTTACTATTTATTAGTACATCCTGACTGGCTTTCTGGGACCCCTTTGGGCCCACACCCTGGAGATTTGGTACCATCAGCACCCCTCTCTCCCCAGTCGTGGCCAAGATTACCTCCATAATCTTTTTCTCAGCCTCCTCCGTGGTGAAACTGGAGGTGAGGTTCCTAAGCTGTGCTTCCACCTCCACATTTTCTTTCTCTGTTTTCTTGAGGGTGGTGGTCAGATCTGCTATTTGTGCATCCATCTTCACCAGCACCTCCTGATCGAGAGGAGGGAACAGGTCCTGGTTGTATACATACACCTTCTGCTTCCCATACGCCTTCTCACGTACACAGCCATCCTGGAGGTTGTAAGGTTAGGGTTAAGTAAAGTGGGAATGCGTTTGATTATGCAGTTCATGTCCAAATCCATGGAGCAACATCAACACCAACAACAAAAACAACAGCTGCATTTACAACAATAAGTACCCCTAGATATATGTTCCAAACTATTACGAACTTTTCCACACAACAGTACTATAATTTGGGATCTGGAAGATCAAGTTTACAGGAATCAAAGAAAGTTCAATGACCATAATTATTTCAAATTTGCCATGCATTTTTTAGCAAAAAAAAAAATTAATTAAAAAAAAAAAATAATAATAATAATAATAATAAAGCAAGTGACCTTTAACAAGAACTTACGGGAATACCTGGTATAGTATAATGAAGGTGATTTTCTTACCTCCCCTATTCATTATGGTACCATTAATATACACATCTACAAAACTTAAGCTAAAAATAACATACCAAGATAACATGGGTTAAAGTGCTCTTGTTTTTAATCTGTACAGTACTATCACACTGCTTGTAGCTGATTCAGATTCCACTTTCCTACACTGAAGGATGAGCCAGAATCAGATCCTACAGTATTTAAAGCACTCGTTTTTATGCTACCTATTTTGCTACACCTTGATCACAAAAACAGCCTTTGTTACTCCCACCAGAATGCTGTGTGACAATGAGTGCAACACCAACAGTTATTCAGATGCTCATGAATCATACAATAACTGAACATGAGCTTTTCTAGATTACATTGCTAATTTTGGACTCTCAAGTTGTTTAAGACATGATACAATTTTTCCATTTTTGACAGAAGCAGTCTAGATACAATAATTACAATACAGTAGAGTTAAAATCCTAAAAAAAATCTAAATCTCCGAAATAATTAACTTTTAACCGTCTCAAGATAATTTTTGCATATACCATTTTCTGTGCTGGATCATGTCAACAAGGGTTAAACAAGGGGTAGCTATGTACTACAGTACCGTATATTAAACTAAATGTAAAGTATAGTAGCATATCACAAAATTTAAAAGCAACTGATATGGGAAGGCCATTACAAAGCAACCTCCTGATGACAATATCCCTTTGTGCTTCCTATATTCTTTCAGTCACTCCTCTTCCTTGTCATTCTTGCTCACAAACAAAACTAAATAATTTTATACTGCTTCACTTCTTCCGTAACAAATGCAGTCACAGATAACTAAACTATACTGTTTTATAGTTTTGCATAAAGGATGCTACATCTAATGCACGGTACTAGCTGTGCAATTACAACACATATTTCTATCATCCATAACTGTACAATATATCTAACTGTTACTCCATGCAATATGTATTTCTGTGAATTAATCATTCTCAGGATCATCATCATTATCATCATCATCATCCAGATATTATTCCCACCTTAGGATGGGAAGAAGTCCCTTATCATGCAGCCTATGATGCACTTCTTAGTATATAAGAGAGCAGGCCTGCAGTCCTGACGGACCCAGGTTCGAATCCCGGCTAGGGCAGGGAACAGTTTAAGGATTTGAATTTCATTAAAACAGGCTTTACTGATCTACCAGAAGACCCGCCGACATGTCGTAAAAATACCCCCGCTAATACCAATACACCAGTCCTGCATGAGACAGCCTTAGCATGTATTCAATATGGACGGTGGGTGTTAGCGCCGAAGTGGTGACATGTAGAGGTGTATGGTATGTAGGAGGACTGCTGGGCCTTGATGGCAGGCTGTGAAGCCTATGCCCAGAGTCGGACACGTTAAAAAAAAAAAAAAAAAAAAAAAAAAAAATACAATATAATGGTATTTAAACAGCTACTCTAATTTTCTGAACTCACGGCCACAAGGGAATCAAGTGCTTTCTGCACAGCAGTCTTGCCAATCTCCTTGTGAAGGTTCATGAAGATGTCATTGACGCTGTAAGGTCGATTCTGCTGCTCCAGGTACTTCTTGATGCGTTCCGCTGCCTCCCCATCCTTCTTGCTCATCTTCTGTGTTAGTACAGATACCAAATTGAGAAATGAGGGAAAAGCTACTATAACTTCATGGAGAAGAGTCCAAGAAGAAAGGTCCACTGGAAGCAAAATGAGATGAGGAAATGACCAACAGCCTGAAAGAGAATAATATGACTTTAATGATGGTCTGCAGCTGATGTGTGATGGGCAGGGCTGTAACAGTCTTGACTGGAACACAACAAATATATTTCACTGGTTTAACAAATATATTGCACTGGTTTATAAAGCTTGAAAATATTGTATTTCTTTATGTTTCAGTGGTGGTTACCATCATCTACTCACTTAAAGTAGTGCTGCCTACTTTTTCCTTCATCTTTGGCATTTTTTTTCTGTGTCTGCTGTCCTCATTTCCTATTTTTCCCATCTTTTCTGTCACTTTTGATTACTCTTCTTTCTACTTCAGGCAGCTCTACACTAAGTGACAAGCCTAATGGCTACCTGTAACCATTTACAAAGCTGAGTGGTGACCATATACAGTACTGTAATCAGACATAAGGTTATGTGGAGCCTACTATGGTGCCCCTGTTAACTGGCTAGAGACACAAATGCGGAAATGCGGTGTCAATCCAGGAACCAAACCTCCACACTCTCACCCCTGCCTTGCTGTGGCAAGGCACTGTCCACTGCAATGGAACACAGGTTCACTGCATGGGACAACCCAGCAAGAGTAGTTGCTTGCCTGTGGTTCAGGGGTCTGTTTAGCCAAAAGACTGGGGTTAACAACCATCAACAACAACTTAATGTTTCAGTGTAAAATAAATTTAATCAATAATTACCTGTACCATAAATAAATAAGAAATCCACTGGACTCACTTGTTAAGACTTAATGTGAAAACATACACACCTATACACAGACAACCCCCTAATTCACTAGACAGTCAACCAGTATGCAATGAATCGCTGATAAAAAGATGGAAAAATTGGAACCTTTTTTTGATATACGATTGAATTTTCACTTATTATGAAATGGCAAGGGACAGGATGACATGGAGTTGATTTGTTTGTGGCCACCCCTTAGGGGATTAAGGCATCTGATAATAGATAGACAGACAGATGATTGTGATCCCTTACAAGGCCTCACTGGTTGATATATGATCACTATTTTTGCATACACGAACACACTTGCCTACAG
>NC_136980.1:2125000-2152500 GCF_032717465.1 Coenobita brevimanus | reverse complement strand
GTCTTACTCAGATTTATTTAATTCTTTACGGGGCTAAGCAAGAATTCAAACGTATTTTCGAACTGTTAAGCTCTCAGTGCCGCTTTAAGTACAGTTATTATCAGTTATTTTCATTGCGTTATTTATTTATCATGTCTTATTTATTGTTATTTATTAGTTATTTTCATTATTTGGTTATTCCCTTATCATGTCTTTGTCCTTGTCATTTATCAGTTATTTTCATTATTTAGTTATTCATTTATTATCCTATTCTTTGTTATTTATCAGTTACTTTCATTATTTGGTTATTCATTTATCATTCCTTATTCCTTGTCATTTATCAGTTATTTTCATTATTTAGTTGTTAATTCATTATGCCTTATTCCTTGTCATTTATCAGTTATTTTCATTATTATTCATTTTTTTTTATTAATTTCTTGCCTTTCTTTATATTGGGTTTCATATTTATCTCATCGTTTTCCTCATTATCTGTTTTTTTGCTTATTTTTATTTATTTATTCATTTATTTATTTATTTATTTTGTCTATGCACAGAAATTACACTGACACGTTTCTCTGTATCAGGCCAATATCCATGGCCGTTATATGAGGAAGCTCCCTAACACCTTTTCCTAACCAACTTATTCCGCTTATTACGCCTTACTGTCCTCCCCCGTGTCATATAAATCCTTCCTCTGTCGCCATACTCTGAAAAAATAAAGAATTAAGGGATATTAAAGAGCCATATGAAGAAATAAATAGGTAAAGAAGAGGTGTTAGGGAGCTGCAGAGTCACTGATTGGTTCCCTACCGTCTCTGAGCCGTTCTGATTGGTTAGGTAATATTTCTGGCGCATTCTGATTGCTTCTGGAATAGCTTGGTGATTCTGATTGGCTTTTAAAATATCGTAGGAGCACTCTGATTGGTTTCTGAATATCTTAGGAGCACTCTGATTGGCCAAGTAATATTTCTGGCGCATTCTGATTGCTTCTGGAATGGCACGATGATTCTGATTGGTTTTTGAATATAGTAGGAGCACTCTGATTGTGTCACCGCTATCTCACAGCCACTCACCCTCTACTGATGGGCAAATTGATAGGCTGATCTTTTTTTTTAAGGCGTGATTTGCAAACTCGTAATATTCTGATTGTCCTAGAGGCACCTTGATTGTAGTCTAAGCACTCTGATTGTTCTCCAGGCACTCTGATGATTTTCCAGGCACTCTGATGGTTCTCCAGGCACTGTTTTCCAGGCACTCTGATTGTTCTCCAGGCACTCTGATTGTCCTGGAGACAGTGAGGCACTCTGATTGTCCCACAGGCACTTTGTTTCAAAGATATTCCAGTTATCCTTGAGCCACTCTGATTTTCCTGACATGCTCTGATTGTTCCAGAAAAACTCTCCCTGTTCTGATAGGCACTTTAATTGTTCTTGAGGCACTCTGATTGTAGGCACTCCGTCTTGCAGGTATACTGATTGTCTTGCAGGTATTCTGATTGTCTTGTAGGTACTCTGAATTTCCTGTCGTTGAAGTTTGAACAGCGTGACGTCACTCAGATGGGTTGGTCAGGTCAGGTCAGGGGTCAGTATGGGCGCCACACGGGGTCAGGGGGGCGGGGAGGGGGCTGGTGGGTGAGGGAGCCCAGGTGGAGGGAGGGGAGGGGCGTGGAAGGGGAGGGGCGGGAGGGCGTGGCGGGAGAGGGGGTGGAGTGAGGGAGGGCGGAGCAGAGGGAGGAGTAGAGGAGGGAGGTGGGGAGGAAAGACTGGGTTAGGTAGACACTGTTTCCTCCCCCTATCCCCCCTCCCCCAACCCCGCCCCCTACAATGCTCCCCCCGCCCCCTAACGAACTGACTCCGCCCCCCAACACCCCGGCTCCACCCCCTGCTCCGCCCCCTAACACATTAACTCCGCCCCCCAAGACGCTGGCCCCGCCCCCTAGGATGCCGAGGGAGGTGGCGACGGAGGCAGAGGAAGGCAGGGACGAGGGCGTGGCAGGCAGGAGGTTCTTAGGCACGCTTAGGCCTCCTTCAGGTACAAGGTGCTCCGATAAAACTGCGGAAAAAGAAAACAAATAATTACAACGCAATACACCAACGAGTCATCAAAAGAGTGGCAGAGAGGGGCGCCTTCACATGGTGGCACTGATATAACTGGTTGCCCTTCACTGCCTGGCTATACACACGTCCCTCACCTCCCTCCCTATCCTCCCAGAAGTGGATAGTGGACGGAAGAAGGCCAGTTTTAGCCTGCAGTCCACTGGGGTCACATTTACACGAGCCTGGGGTTAAAACTACCACCACTCACCAAAGAAAACTGACACCACCACCCAACAGAAAACGAGTAACTCAAAAAATTGCCGTGTTTACCTGTGAGAATTTTCGTATCTTCTGCTCCATTCACATTTATTTTCTTTCTTTCTGTCTTTCTTTTTCTTTTTTTCTCTCTCTCTCTTTATTTTAAGACGAAATCGAAGGCTTCAGCGATGTAGTACTATATTAGCCTGTCTCCTAATGCCAGAATAAGATGCTAGTCACGAAGAAGTGCCACGGGTACTTACGGTTCAGGTGACTGCTGGAGGGTAGCGCCTCGTGAGCTGGTCCCTCCCTCTGTGACGCTGGTGTGACGGGCGTGACGTGGTGGGCGTGGGCGGTGACGGAGGCGGGGCAGGCGGGGAGGGAGGAGCCGAGGTAGGAGGGGGGGTAGGAGGCCGTGGGGGGGTAGGTGCTCCATCCCGTATCCACCAGACCTGCCGAGAGGACACAGGTATTTCCCTAGCACCTTTACCTAAGCGATTTATTCTTAGATGTGGCTGGTTAGTTTCCTTGTATCGTGGTATTGGAGTTCCCCTAGCACCTTTACCTGAGCGATTTATTTTAGATGTGGCTGGTTAGTATCCTTGTATCATGATATTGGAGTTCCCGTAGCACCTTTACCTGAGTGATTTATTTTAAGATATGGCTGGTTAATATCCTTGTATCGTGGTATAGGAGTGGCCCAGTTCCCTCACGTAAAAAATAAAATGAAATAAATAAAACCGTATCCTCCAGACCTAAAAAATTAATTCCTATAGTTCTTTAATGGCCCTGTTCCCTCACAAAAAAATAGATAGATAGATAGATAGATAGATAGACAGGTAGATAGATAGACATTCGCCCTTTTGCAGCTCATTTCACGAGGCTCTGTGGCAATAACTACTAAGTTAATTAATAAAGAAGAATGAAGTAAAGATATAAACACCAATAATACGGTTCTACATGCCTTCCACTGCACTTCTTCGTGACTAGCATAATCATACTCTCTACTCCTCTCGCCTTAACCTGGCCCAAAGACACGTCCTTTTGCGGTTTATTCCACGTAGCGCAGAGGAAGTAAGTGAAAATACAGATAAAGAAATACGGATAAATCAGAGATGAGAAATAGTTAAGGACATGGGGAAAAGGAGGAGGCAAGAGAGAAAAAAAGCCTATAGTATTTTCACGTTAACTTGGCCCAGGTGTTCGTCCTAAAATGATTATACGGAAGCGCAGGTGTAAAAAGGACAGGTGTGAATCCCTAAACAGGTAAGAGTGTGCCCTTTTAAGTGTGTTTTAAGAAGTATGTGATGTCCCTAAAGTATGTCCCAGGGATTAATAAGTCACCCTTAAAGTGTGTGTGTGTGTGTGTGTGTGTGTGTGTGTGTGTGTGTGTGTGTGTGTGTGTGTGTGTGTGTGTGTGTGTGTGTGCAAGAAGTGAATTAACATATCAAGGAGTATTTCCCAGGGGTGAGTAAGGCCCCTTAGAGAGAGAGAGGGAGAGAGAGAGAGAGAGAGAGAGAGAGAGAGAGAGAGAGAGAACGTGTGTGTGTGTGTGTGTGTGTGTGTGTGTGTGTGTGTGTGTGTTTGTCCCGGGAAGTAAGTTTGTCAGTCCTTCTTCACCAGCTAACCAAACAGACAATTTCGGTAGCGTGTGCGGTTCGGCCATTTGTCAAGTCTAACAAGGCGGTGGGGAGGAGGGGGAGGGGGTAACGCGATGGGGTGGAGTTGTCGCACACACACGCACGCACACGCACGCAAACCCACGCACACACACACACACTCACCCCTTTTTTTCTCTTCTAAACTGTCTCGCCGGTAGGGTATTAAAACGTGTCTACCCAAGGCGTATCCGTAAGGGGTGGCTGGCTCGCGATTCCCAGCCCTCTGCGTTGCGTGCGTACGGGTGGAATTGCGTGCGTGGGTTGCGTGCGGGATGGGGCTTTCGGGGCGGGGTTAGTGGCAAGCCCCCCGAGTGTTTTAAATGTGGGTTTCGCGTGTATGGTCCTCGTATGTGTGATGTGGTTGGCATGTGTGTGTGTGTGTGTGTGTGTGTGTGTGTGTGTGTGTGTGTGTGTGTGTGTGTGTGAGAGAGAGAGAGAGAGAAGAAATGTGTAGGTGGTGTGTGTGTGTGTGTGTGTGTGTGTGTGTGTGTGTGTGTGTGTGTGTGTGTGTGTGTGTGTGTGTGTGTGTGTGGTAGCAATGGTAGTGATGTTAAGTGACAGGAGGTAGCTAGGATGGTATGGTAATAGTGGTGATAATTATGGTGAAGGGAGAGAGGGGTGTGGCGGAGTGTAGAGAGTGCGATAGATAGAGCTGTAGACTGAGATAGATAGACTGCGATAGATAGTGGTGTAGATAGATAGATAGACAGAGCAGTAGTGTAAAATAGTGAGATGTATATTTAGATAGATAAACAGATAGACATATAAGCAAATAAACAGACAGACAGACAGATAGATAGATAGATAGACATATATGGTAGATTTTTTTTTTTACTTTCCCTGCTATCTTGATTTTCGACAGACTTAACAATCGAAATACTTCATTCTTGCGTGACCCTTAACCGTTCCAACAAGTTTAAAATTACCTGAACTTTGACCTTGCCTTGTGAACTTGACCTTCGACTGATTGCTCTTGAAATTAATCCTTTCGTTCTTGCGTGACCCCCAACCCTTCCACCAACTTTAGTTAAAATCGGATAGAAACTATATTTTTTTTCTCTGTGTCTGTCCGTCTGTCTGTCTGTCTCTCTCATCACAACTACCACAATCACATGTATCACCATCATCACCACCACCACCACCACCACCACCATCATCATCATCATCATCATCATCATCACCACCACCTTCATCACCATCACCATCATCATCATCACCACCACCATCATCACCACCACCACCACCACCATCACCACTACCACCACCACAGTTCTACCACAATTACGCTAACTACCACAATCATGCCTAGCCAACAACCACCACAGCTACCACAATTACCTACCATCATGCTCCCACCACAAAGATAACTACCACAATTATCATTACCGGTCAACTGCAATTCCCTTACCACCACGCCACCTACCACAACTACCACAATCTTCTCTAGTTAACCACCATCGCTACAACTACCAACATTACCAGAGCTACCATCACCACTGCTACCATCATTACCACAACTACCACCATCACCACCACTACCACCATCGTCACAACTACTCCCAACGTAGAAATCACCATCACCACAACTACCAACATCACCACAACTACCATTAACACCACAACTACCATCATCACCACCACTACCACCAACCACCATCATCACCACGACACTTACCACCACATCAACTACCATCATCACCACCACACCTACCACCACTACTACCACCACAACATCAACCACCACATCAATCATCATCACCACCAGCCTCATCATAAACACTACCACCACCACCACACTCACCACCACCACCACCACAAATGCCACCACAACCACCACTACCACCGCCACGGCCAGACAAACACCCCAAACACGAGTAAACAAAAAAACAACGATAAATGTTTGTAGACACGCTTCCGGTGCGGTGAGAAGAGCAGTGGAGGTGAGTTTTTCCGTTTACCTGTGTTTGTTTGTGTGTTTTTGTGTGTGTTTTTATCGGTGTTTACCTGTGTGTTTTTCCATTAATTTGTGTGCTTATCTGTGTGTTTATTTATGTTTGCCTGTGTGTTTACTTGTGTTTACCTGTTTATTTGTGTTTCAATTCCTTAAACTGTTCCCTGCCACAGCCGGGATTTGAACCTGGGTTCGGTAGGACTGTAGGCAACCTCTCTACCGATTGAGCATTTCAGTTCATTCAAGTCACTTCACGTTCGATTCAGGAGACGAAAAGAAAAAGAAAGAAAAAATCATATAGCGGTTAGGAACAGTATTTGAATTTGGCCAGCCTTTTGATGAAAGAAACTGAATTCAAATAATTGTTTTCGATTTTCACACATATAGAATTCTGCTATATTCATCCTGTAATACTAAGTTGATTATGGCGACTGGATAATATTTGCCGATTATCCGTCTCGAAGCAGCAAAAGGACCTCATTCTCGTTAGCATCTCTTCCTGAGCGATTTAAACCGCTTATTACAACCCAACGCTGTCTTGTTGCTATTTATATCTTTTCAGTATCGACGCAGTTTGCATCAGTATCGCACAGAGGGTTATGAAAGCGTGACATGTAGAATAAATCGCCGAGGAAGAAGTGTTTACGAAATCTCTTTATATAGGAACCTCACAAATTGCATCACATATGAATTGTCCTCCATTATTGAACTTGCAGTATGATAGTGGTATAACAAATCGGTAGAGCATAAGGGTAAATTTAACCCAATATTTGGTACTATTTTTCCCCTTTCCTGTCAAACTATTCAAAAATGCAGATTGCTCAACAGTGAATGCACTCGTCTTTCCCGCCTAAAACGTCACAGCGTCACCGAGTCAGTGCCCACCCGAGGATCGACGGGTGAGGACATGCGCGGGAAGTTTTAATCGCGTGTCGGTGTTTGCGCGACCTTCAGGAACTGCGAAGCGAGTTTATAGACTTGAAAAACATAAACCTAATTACTCTGAAGTGTGTATAAGTGTTCCTGTTGTATAATGGACCGTAAAATAAGTGAGAAAGAAGGAACAGTGTTAGTATTTGGAACTTGATCGTGCTAGAAAAATGAAATTCAACTCTGCCATAGCCAAAAACTATGGCAATACGAATAGTGCACGGATATATAGTGAACATTTTGAACTAGGTGAACGTTTGAAGTGTGGATAATGAATTGGGAGCCAGATTCAGAATTAAAAAGGAAATTGAATAGGATGTGTCCAGAACTTTTCGCTTCCCAGCATCCCAAGGTGAGCCATTTAAATACAAATTGTCAACCGCACTGATGTTATTACCAGTGTTACGCTTTGCTTTGCGTAATAATGTCAGAAAGTATCAGTAATCAGTCTGTCTGTCTGTCTATCTATCTGTCTCTATCATCAGTCTATCTGTTTATTGGCTGTCACTGTTTATTTATCTGTCTATACACCTACTTACCTGCCTACCTACCTGTCAACATCTATCCATCTCAGTCTATCTATCTAACTACCAGGATATGGGCTAGTTATCACCAGTCTCAGCCCCTTTCATCCGGTAACGTGTTGAAAAATTTTACTCCTGCTTTTTTCAAACAAATTAATTTCTGGAGAGACTTTATAAACTTGCGTGCTTAGATACAACCTTCATTTACACCTCGTCAATAAAGGAAGTTCCCCATCTAAGCTAAATAAAGTCGCCTGTAGATAGTAATAAATGAATAAAGACGCGTAACCAGGCTGAAGGGGTTAGTGGGTATGTTCAGAAGTTCGTTATTTCTGACGAGAAAGGATGATATAAATAAATCTTATGTTTATCCTCCCATATTTATTCACCTGTCACTTATAAATCAGTTATTTTTCTGTTTGGAGGAGGAGGAGGCAGGAGGGATGAGAAGGAGGAGGCAGGAGGGATAAGAAGGAGGATGCAGGAGGGATGAGGATGACGATGCAGGAGGGATAAGGAGGATGCAGGAGGAGGAGGAGGAGGAGGAGGAATGGTGGTGGTGGTGGTAGGGATCGTGACGTCACTAAGCTCCGCCCACTTATGCATACGTTCTGTATAATTATCTTCCTCTTGATGTCGCATTCATTAATATTATTTTAATTTCTTGAGCTTGTGTGTGAGTGAGAGAGAGAGAGTAGCCTAACGAGCGACAGGCAGCGAATCAGGTGGGGAGTGGAGCTGAGTGGAATATAATGTGGTGTAGTGGAGTGGATATGTGGAGTGGCAAGATCATAAGCCCTAATCGGGATGGGGTCTCTCTCCCTTTCAGAAATTATGGAGTGAAGAGATGGGGTTTGATTCTTGGGTAGGGAACATTTAGATACACAAGTTCATTCTCGTCGCCTCTATTGCCCGTATTCCCGTCGACCAGAGAAACTCCCTAATACCTCTTCCTAAGCGATTTATTTTGGAAGCTGCTTAACGTTTATTCCTAAGCTATTTTTTTTTTTTTTTTTTGGAAGCTCCCTAACACCTCTTCTTAATCGATTTATTTAGGAAGCTCCCTAATACATCTTCCTAAGCGTTTTATATTGGAAGTTCCCTAATAACTCTTGCCAAGCGATTTATTTTGGATGCTCCCTAACACCTCCTCCTAAGTGTTTTATTTTGGAAGCTCCGTAACAGCTTTTCCTAAGCGATTTATTTTGAAGGTTCCCCAAAAGCTTTTCCCAAGCGATTAATTTTGGAAGCTCCCTAATACCTGTTCCTAAAGGATTTATTTTTTTTTACACCTTACCGTCCCGTACTGTTGCATAAAGCCTTCCAATGTTGCCATACTCTGCACAGCTGGCTTACAAAAGGACATTAACCACCCATATTGAAAAATAATTCGCTAAGGAAGAGATGTTAGGGAGCTTCCTTAACCGAGGAGAATACGACCTTTTCTCCGTGATGGAGTTACAGGTGCCTGAGTGAGACGGAGAGGGCGAAGGTGTATCATCATGCTTAAATAAATGATAATATTAACCTCCAATTATCACAAACAAATGATATTATGGACCTCCAATTATCGCGCTTAAATAAATGATAATGTGCATCTCCAATTATCACGCTTGAATAAATGATAATGTGCATCTCCAATTATCACGCTTGAATAAATGATAATATGCACCTTCAACAATAATCACGCATAAATAAATGATAATGTGCACCTCCAATTATCACGCATAAATAAATGATAATGTGCATCTCCAATTATAACGCATAAATAAATGATAATGTGCACCTTCAACAATTATCACGCATAAATAAATGATAATGTGCACCTTCAATTGTCACGCTTAATTGAATGATAATATGCACCTTTAGTACGTCACAGGAAAACTACATGAATCGTAATGGAAGTAGAGGTGGGATAGGAGAGTGCCAATTATCGCTTCCCAGTAATATTTCCTAGTTGATATTCTGATCCCATTTAGATGATAATGGGGATATATTGATTATTTAGAATATTATCAGACTCTTCCTATGTGATCCTTTATTTTCAGTAAGTATTCTCATCCCATTTAGAGGATAATTAGAGATATTGATCATTTAGGATATTACCAAATCCCTCCTGTGTGATTCTTTGTTGATCTTGTTTACATTTGAGGATCTGAAAGGCATTAGAGTCACCTTGAGATGGTTTGCCCACGTGGAGAGAATGGAGAATGAGACTGACTAGGAGAGTTTGTTAGTGAAGCGGAGGGGGGAGGGGGAGACCGAGGAAGAAATGAGGGATGGGGTGGAGAGGTAGATGTATGTGAGTGAGGGGGATGTGAGTTGGAGATACGGCAGCCTGATGGTGAACATAATGACATGGAGGCGATTCGTTTGTGGCCATCCATTAAGTTGTCTGGCTATACAGTAGATAGATAAGAAAGATAAATAGACAGACATATTGGAGTGGTGGAGCTGGGTAGGGCGATGAACCAATACCTTAAATGTTTTCAGTAAATAGTGGAGTTAGGAGTGGAATGGCCTTGTGGAGTGGAGTGGAGTGATAAGCGGTAGAGTGGAGTGATATATAATGGGGTGGAGTGATACGGAATGAGGTGGAGTGGAATGAAATGGAGTGGGGTTAAAAGCTGTGGATTTGAACTGGGTAGTGTGGAGAAAATGTGGAGTGGGAGAGTGGAGTAGCGTGCACATAAACCCTCTAGTGGAGTGGGGTCGACTCCCGCCCTCTCAGTAAGTGAAAAGTTATCCCAGTGGGCGGGGCGCGCACGCACACACGCACATACGTAAGACTATGTGTACACAGAAGCAGTCACGGTTAGTTATACACATAGGTAAAACTCTGTAGACAAAGGCGGCCACAGTTTTACACACACACACACACACACACACACACACACACACACTCACACACACTCACTCACTCTATCTATCTATCTATCTATCTATCCTCTGTCTTTATATCTACCGTATGTCTCTTTATATATGTCTGTCTGTCAGGCTAGCTATCTGTCTGTCCCCTTCCCACACACTGCGTACAGAGATATTGCATTGACTCACACAGCCAGTAACACACACACGTATACACACAACCAGCCATGTCTTCATACACTAATGTGCATGACAGATCCGCACACGTACCTGCCTATTAAGATACATGATTGTACGTACACGGGTAGATTTGCACTTACATGTTGACACAGACACGCACATGGATATAATTGCACATAGATGCTCATAGGCCTACTGTATTTGCTCTCTCTCTCTCTCTCTCTCTCTCTCTCTCTCTCTCTCGCGCACACACACACACACACACACACACACACACACACACACACACACACACACACACACGCACGCACGCACGCACGCACACACACACACACACACACACACACACACACACACACAGGTACACATAAATACGCACATGCAGATAGATTTACACATAGAAATATTAATCTTATAGGTACCGTACACACGCGTCCTGTACCTACACACATTCACAGGTAGGGCAGTTAGATACACATACATGTAAACGTACATAAATATACACACATACATTGAAGTACACATACACTTACATCAAATACAGATACATAGGGTCACATACATCATATACAGATACACATGGCCACATACACATAAATTTACTTCATATACATATACATACAATCATGTACACATACATACGTACATACACTTGTACACATACCTGACATACCTTACTAACGAACGCTACCACATCACCTGAACAAGCCTAGTTCCTGAAACACACACACGCTCTCTCTCTCTCTCTCTCTCTCTCTCTCTCTCTCTCACACACACACACACACACACACACACACACACACACACACACACACACACACACGAACATATAGGCACCACTGGGAAACATACGTAAACACAAGCTTTTTTTTTATGTGTGTTTCCTTCTTTGAACACAGGGCTGACAGTCCGTTTCCTGAGGCCCAACAGCCCTCGTACGTGCCACACACCTTCACATGTCGCCACTTGGTCTCAAATACTTGCCAGGTGTTTTGTCTCCAGGACTTGTGTGATGGAACTACAGGGGGTAAATTTGTGGCATGTTGGTGGGCCCTTTTGGATAGCATATCAATGTTTATCTATGTCTGTGTCTGTGTGTCTGTGTCTGTCTATATCTACAGACATTGCGTATAACTTTTCTACATCTGTTTATCTATGTCTGTGTTTGTGTGTCTGTCTATATCTACAGACACATTGGACAGCAGATCACTTTGTTTATCTGTGTCTGTCTGTGTCTGTCTGTCTATATCTACAGACACATTGCGTACAACTTTTCTACATCTGTTTATCTATGTCTGTGTCTCTGTGTGTCTGTCGCTATATCTACAGACACAATGCTTACAACTTTTCTATATCTCTTTATGTATGTCTGTGTCTCTGTATTTGTCTCTGTCTATATCTACAGACACAGATAGATAGAGATATAGAAGTGCTGTGTCTACTATCTATCTGTCTCTCTATATACATCAGTAAACACACACAATCTTACGTACATGACTGGAACACATATTTTCCACGAAGCACAAAATAATCGCCTGACGGTAAAACGGAAAGAATGTTATAACGAAAAATGTTAAAATAAAATATAAAACTGTTAAAATAAAGGCGTCATCATATGGAAGGAGTTAAATAGATGTAAAACACACGTACACACTGTTTTACAGACACGAACAGATTCATTCACACGCACATGTTCAAAAACCTACACACACACACGATCACGAAATCACAGAAAACTACGCGTACACACGGCATCAGAGGAACTAGTGTAACACAACACAGGAATGGCCTAAACGTACACATGAATACATACATTGATACATACTACATACATACATATACACTGCATACATACTACATGCACACATATATACTGCATACATACTACATACATACATACATACATACGTACGCACATGCATTCATCATACATAATTATTTTTATATATTAGACTTCGAAAATACATTAGGCATGAACCTTACACACACACACACACACACACACACACACACACACACACACACACAGCCATAAACCGTACACGGACACACACAGTCGAAAACACACATACAAACCACACGAGTACAGAAACACATACCTTACACAGACCCACTCATACACATCCACAAACAACCCTAAACAGCTAATTTTGTATACAGCCATACAGAACTACACACAGTCATGCACCGTACACAAACACACACAAACCTACACAAACACATACCTTACATAGACCCACACATCCACATCGACAAACAACCATAAACATCTAAATATACAACCATACACAACTACACACAGGCATACGCTACACAAACACACACGACCCACTTACAAACACTTACCTTACACAGAACCACACATCCACATCGACAAACAACCACAAACATCTAAATATACAGCCATACAGAACTATACACAGGCATGCACTGTACACAAACTCACACGAACCATTTACAAACACACACCTTACACAGACCCTTGCATCCACAGCCACACAAACAGTTATACACAGCTACTCATACAGCCATACAGAACTACAAACAGCCACCTACCGTTGTACTTGAGTGCTGTGAGTGATGCTGTGAGGTGGTCAGGTCGAAGGGGGTCAAGAGGGGGCAGGAAGGGCCGGCATAACCACGGGCACCCACCACCGCTACCTGTAATCATAATAATCGTCATCATCATCATCATCGTCGTCATCCTCATTATCATCACCACCACCAGTACTGTCATCATCATTATCGTCTTGCTCTACCATCATTGTCATCATCGTCATCATCATCATCGTCGTCATCCTCATTATCATCATCACCACCATTACCTTCATCATCACCATCATCTAACTCTAATTCCCACGGAGAAGTTGGGGTGAAGTGGGAACCAGTCACAAAGTAGGAGAAAATGCAGAAGCAGGAGAAACATCAGAGTTCACCCAATAAATGCGAAAGTAGAAATATCAAAGAGCGCACCAATGAAGTACTGAAGCGGGAAGAGTAGCAAGGAGTGAAATAGGTTACAGAATCACTCACGCGCCATTCAGGCCTTCGAAAAATTGATTCAAACTTGCTAGGGAAAACCTTATGCATGGGGAATATATATTTTTGTGATTTTCCTTTTAGATGTGCGTCACCTGCGCTTATCAGGCAGTTATTTCATCAACTTTCAGGTCAGAAATGAGGAGGTAAACTTACTTCATGCTCTCCTTCACTTCCTCAACATTAAATATTCCTTTTCTTCACCGTTAATACTCAATCCCTCACATATACACCCATCTAACTCATACACATGCTTTACTACCATCATAAACACTTTACATCGATCATACACCTACACCATACTGTACGCACGTAACACCTTCCATAATCCCTTCCTATTCACCTTGTCATACGCATTTTCTTGATCCATAAATGCCGTAATTACCTGACATTCCTAACATGATTTCTTTGTTATTTCTTTTCTTCACACACTTGATCTACATAGCTCATAGTACTCCTGAAACCACCCTGTTCATAACCCACAAAGTTTAATTAATACACTACTACTACTACTACCACCACCACCACCACTACCACCACCATTTCTATTAAAAAACCACAACTACCGCCACTGCTACTAGTCTTAATCCTGATACAAAATGCTTCCCCTTCTCCTCCACCTCATCATCATCATCATCATCATCATCAGTCACGACATTAATAACATACTTAAGGGTCTCATTACCCCCCTGGTCCCAACCCGTGTAATTAGTAGCAGATTAAGCCAACAGGGTCAGTACTACCTCGCATGACAAGGTGTGGTGGTGGTACATGGTTGTAATTGCGGTAGTTGTGGTGATTGTGGTAGTTGTCGTGACGATTTTCATGACTGATGATGATGGTGACGGTGTAGGGTGGTGAGAAGAGGGTGGCGGTGGTGGTACGAAGTAGTAATGGTGGTGGTGGTGGTGGTGGTAGTATTGGTGGAGAATTTTTTTTTTTTTTTTTTTTTAATGGGTCCAACTTTGCATAGTTTTAACAGCCTTTTTCCTGAGACCCATCAGTCCTCCTACGCACCATACATCTCCACATGTCACCATTTCGGCGCAAACACCCACCGTCTATATTGAATACATGCCAGGGCTCATTTCTAGAGATCTTGTAGGGTGGGGAAAAGCCCTCTTGCTGTTCTAGCCTTCTCCCCTACTCTGTTAATAAAGTAAGATTACCTGTATCTTACTTTAACTTACTTTATCTTATCTTACTTATCTTGCTTGGATCGTGGGTTCTGTGTGTTCAGTGTATATTGTAACTCTGCGTAACAATGCCACCACACAGCTCGGTGAGGCTAACTCTGTACTACACCATAAAACCACGCCACACCAAGATTCCATTCTCCTACCATCCGCTCCACACCACACCACACTGCATTCTGTTCTCTTATTTCTTGATAGTACACCAGTTTTTACATTCCTCTATCATACTACGCCAGATCATACCAAGCCACGCCATACACCACGCCGAGCCACACCGTACACCACACCACACCACACCATACCAAGCTGCACCACCCGACACCATCCCACACCACTCTCCTAGGTTACCATCGCATAGACATCACATCACACCACTCGAGTAGGTTACCATCATACCACACCACACCACACTCCTACCAAACCACTCCAGCACACCACCACAGCAGAGCACCGCACATAATACCAGGCTGGGGTCATTGTGGTGGGACCGGTGTCAATAATTCACTTTATACCGGGTAATGAGTGGGTGTCACGTTTAACAAGGGCGCACTTCCACGCTAGTACCCCCTCCACCAACCCTCTAATACCCGTTTTCTGTTTGCTCCCAGTTCTTTAGTTCCCTTGATTCTACTTCTGTCTGTCTATCTGTCTGTTTGTCTGTCTGTGTGAGTGGAAAATGTTGTATCAATATTAGGACAACTAAGAAAGAATCAGAATGTGTGGTCTTTGTAATTCTCTCTCTCTCTCTCTCTCTCTCTCTCTCTCTCTCTCTCTCTCTCTCTCTCCGTGCATTACAGTCCCCTCCCCATTCATTTCTTTTATTCCCTCCCCTTCTGTCATTTCCTCCCCGCTCCCTCTCCCCAAAACCCACACACGGGGAGTTAGCAGGTAATGATCAGGTGGGGAGGGGAGAGGGAGGATGGAGGAAAGTGAGGAAGGGAAGGATGGAGGTGGGGAGAGGTAAGGATAGAGGAAGACTAGGGAGGGAGGAGGAAGGGGGGATGGGTGAGGATGGAGGAGGGGAGGGGATAGAAGGGGAACCAGTGGGGGAAAGCAGGTAGGCGTGAGGAGGAGGGGAGAGGGGTGAGGGAGGAGTGGAGAGGAAAGGTAAGGAAGAGGAGGGGGAGAAATAGGGGAATGTGGAGGGAAGGGAGAGAGTTGGGGTGGGGGAAGGTGGGGAGAAAGGTGGGAGTGAGAGTAGGGGTGAAGGAGAAAGAAACAGGTGTATGAGGAAGAAGGAGAATGAAGGAGGGAAAAGGTGAGGTTAGGATGAAGGGAAAGGAGGTGCTGAGTAGGATAAATGGGAAGGTGAGTTTAGAGGAAGAAGGACAGAGAAGGGGGAGGGAGAAGGAAGAGTTTGGGAGACATTAAGAAGGAGGTCGGAAAGAGAGAGAAGAATATGGGGATGGATAATAAAGTTTAGATTCTTGGTGACAAAAAATTCACATTGATGTCTCGCTGCTTTACTGCTTTACTCTGATGTCATAATGTTGGGGTTTATTATTGATGCTGCCAGACGGTTTTATTCAGCTGATTAGAACCCCTGGTAATAAAGGTGTTAATGAAGGCTGTATCTAACCCATCCAGTTCGAAAAGTCTCCCCATAATAATAATAATAATAACAATAATAATGATGATAATAATAATAATGATAACAATAATAATAATAATGAAAACTAAGACTCACGTATTTGCTACTTAGAATTTTTACCCTCTCCATATCAAAACTTAGCGAGAAACATCGCTCAGGTCCTGTATTTAGTTACCTGGAATTAGCTACGAAATATACCATAGTTGATTGACAAAAGAGAGAGAGAGAGAGAGAGAGAGAGAGAGAGAGAGAAGAGTGAAATATATGTGTAGTATGAAACCCAGTTAGCCTTTTCAAACCGGGGACGCATTTTTTTTTTTATTCTTATTATCTGACGATTTTATTCACCATTAGAAGGTCGTTTAGTATTAAAGGCATTAGTGGAAAACTACACAAAATCCTTCCAGCTAGATTTGTTTCCCCTGAAGGCAATAAAATCATCCGGAGACAGCAAAGTAATATGATAATAATAATAATAATAATAAATAAATAAATAAATAAATAATTAAACAAAGACAATAAAAATCATCCATACATAGCAAGATTATAATAAAAAAAATACATTTTCAGGAGTGAAGGAGTTAATTCTAATTCCACTGAACATATGGGCAACGAAGCTTCCTTTAACTGAGTAGTAAGAATGGTAGATGGGTTGGTAGGGAGGTAGTTAGGGTGGTAAGTAGGTAGGCTGTTAAGTAGTAGGTAGGATGATAGGCATATGGGTAGGTAAGCAGGCTGAGGTAGGTAAGGAATAGGTAGGGAGGTAGGTGTATGGGTAGGTAAGTAGGCTGAGGTGTACGTAAGGAACATGTTGGTAGGTACGTAGATGGAGAGGAAGGGAGATAGGTGTATGGGTAGGTGGGTAGGTAAGTAGGCTGAGGTAGGCAAGGAACAAGTTGGTAGGTAGGTAGATGGGGAGAAAGGGAGATAGGTGTATGGGGAGGTAAGTAGGCTGAGGCACGTAAGGAACAGGTTGATAGGTAGTAATGGTAGGTAGGTAGGCTGATATGGAGGAAATTAGGGTGGTAAGTAGCTAAGCGGTAGGTAGTACTGATAGGTAGATGTGTTGGTAGGAAGAGAGGTGGATAGGGTGTAAGTGGAAAGGTAGGTAAGTAGTGTAAATGGTTGAGTTGGTAGGTAGGTAGGTAGGTAGAGAGGGGGGGGGAACGTGAAGTGAAGGGAAAGCAGCTTTGTAATGATGTAAAGACACGAACACTAGAGACTTGTTAAGAGGAAGGGAGGTACAAGAGCAGAGATGTAGGTAAGTATGGAGTAAGTAGGTAGGTTGGTAGACAGGAAGACAAGAGCAGAGTTGTAGGTAAATATGGGGTAAGTAGGTACGCAGGTAGATAGAAGAGTAGAGATGTAGGTAATTATGGGGTGAGTAGGTAGGTACGTAGGTAGATAGAAGAACAGAGTTGTAGGTAAATATGGGGTAAGTAAGTAGGTAGGTAGGTAGACACGGGTAGATAGAAGAGCAGAGATGTAGGTAAGTATGGATTAAGTAGGTAGGTTGGTAGACAGGAAGACAAGAGCAGAGTTGTAGGTAAATATGGGGTAAGTTGGTAGGTAGGTAGACGTTGCTAGATAGAAGAACAGAGGTGTAGGTGAGTATGGGATAAGTAGGTAGGTAAGCAGGTTGACAGAAGAGCAGAGGTGTAGGTTAGTATGGCGTAAGTAGGTAGGTAGGTAGGTAGACATAGGTAGATAGAAGAGCAGAGATGTAGGTAAGTACGGGGTAAGTAGGTAGGTAGGTAGGGAGAAGAAAAATATATCTGAATAAAGACTAGATTTTTAGATATTTCTGTTATTTTCTTTCGTCACTTTTTCCTCCTGGTTTTTGGTGTGGTTTGGTCTTACTTGGGTTGATGTGAGGGGATCCGGTTACCAAACTTCATTTCGCCCGGGAATATCAGAGGATGGATCACCTGGGGGCGGTGGGAGGGGGTGGGGGTAATGGGAGGTGGGGGATGGAGTGAGGGTGGGGGATAGGTGGTATTCGTGTGCTTGGTTATGGCTTTCTTTCCCTCTGGTTCTCTCTCTCTCTCTCTCTCTCTCTCTCTCTCTCGTCCAATCTGTAAACCACACAATAAATCGTGCCAACAAACCACCAGGTGAGAACACATAAAAATGAAAGGACATAATTACCTGTGTACACTCTAATTAACGTCCTCTGTGATTAGGGATTCACACCTTAGATTGAGGACCCGTGCAAGAGGACACGTACGAACTGGGAGACGCACGTGCAAAAGGCCATTAAGGTCTGTGTGAGCCGTGTATCTTTGTCTTGTATTACCCTCCTGACTTCTTTATGTCTTCTTCCCACCATTCTTCCTACTCCTCTTTCCTCCCTGCCTCTCCCCCCCTCTCCCCCTCCCCCCTTGGCGGCCATCTTGAATTTGCGGTTTACCTCCCGTCACCTCCAATCTCTGTCACCCCCACCATCACCACCATCTTCACCTGGCCATCTCCACCATCACCACCACTCCTCTTTCACGCCTCACACACACACACACACACACACACACACACACACACACACACACACACACACACTCTCTCTCTCTCTCTCTCTCTCTCTCTCTCTCTCTCTCTCTCTCACCACAACCATTATTTCCATTACTATTTATATTACTTAAGACTGAATAACCACAACTATACTAGATCTGTTTTTATCTGAGGGAACTGGGCCATTTCCACATCTTTAATGTAATGTGGTTGCGTGTAATTCGATGGGGTAGGAATGAATCTCCTTGGTTACTAGTCAGATCAGTCCTCCAATCTGACTACCCTTGGCCATTAACTGAGCTGAAAGGGTTTAGGGATTTTCGTGAGGTTATAATCATTACTATCATCATTAGCATCATCACTACCACCATCATTACCGTCATCACTGCCACCATCAATACTATCATTACCATCACTACTACCACCATCATTACCATCACCACTACCACCATCATTACCATCACCACTACCACCATCATTACCATCACTACCACCATTATTACCATCATTTATCACCACCATCATTACCTTTACTACACCCACTGTCATCACTGCCACCATCATTAGAATCATCTCTACCACCATCATTACCATCATCACTACCACCATCATTACCATCACCACTACCATCATTACCATCATCACTACCACCATCATTACCATCACTACTACCACTATCATCACTGCCACCATCATTACCGTCATCACTACCACCATCATTACCATCACCACTACCATCATTACCATCACTACTACCATTGTTATCAGTACCATCACTACTACCATTATATCCATCACCACTACCATTACCGTCATCCCTACCACCATCGTTACCATCACCATTTTCGCCATCATTACCATCACCACTACCACTATCATCACCATCACTACTACCATTGTTGCCATCACTTACCACCATCATTACCATCATCACTACCATCATCATTACCATCACCACTACCACCGTCATCACCTCAGCCAACACCATTATCACCATCATTACCACTGCCACCATTATCATCACTGTCATTACCACCACTATAGGCTGAGTTTTCTTGATTCAGTACAGCTATTGTAGGGTAGTTGTAGTAGCAGTAGTAGTAGTAGATGCAACCCCATGCTTATCTGAACGTGACCCGGTAGACTGCAGACTGAAATCGCCCTCTCTCGGAAGTCCACCATCTTCCTTTCGGGGGACAGAGAAGGAGTTGAGGGACGTTTGTACAACTGTCACCACCACTGCCACAATAACCACCACCATACCACCCTCACCACCACCACCACCAGCACTATGATCACTACTATTACCATCTCCCACGCCCCCACCATCATCGCTTCTCCCACCATACCACCCCAACCACCAGCAGTCATCAACCACAGTCACCACCACCAACCACAGCCACCACTACCATCATCATCATTACCACTGCCATCATACCACCCCAACCACCACCACCATCACCAACCACATCCACCACCACCTTCAACAACCACACCACTACCACCAGCCACATCCACTACCACCATCACCAACCGCATCCATTACCACCACCACCAACCGCATCCACCACCACCACATCCACCACCACCAGCCACAGCCACCACTACCATCATCATCATTACCACTCCCTCCCTGTACCGCCGTCCAATAAAGTCATCACACAAACAATAGAGCATCGTTTTCAATCAATAGAGTTTAGTCGGCCGCCTCCTAGCGTCTATAAAACAATTGACAGTCGCACCACACAAGATACCGCCGTTTATAGCCCCGTCGGGCCCCCCTCTCGCGTCCCTTATTTCAGCCCTTAGCCCTTATTTTAGCCCTTAGCACTTACTTTAGCCCGTAGTCCTTATTTCAGCCCTTAGCCCTTAGCCCTTATTTCAGCCCTTAGGCCATAGTTTAGTCCGTAGTCCTTATTTCGGCCTTTAGCCCTTATTTTGGTCCTAAGCCCTTAACCCTTATTTCAGCCCCATGTTTCAACCCTTATCCCTTATTTCAGTCCCTTATTTCCGCCCATAGCCCTTCTTTCAACCCTTAGCCCCTACTTATTCCGTAGTCCTTATTTTGGTCCTTAAGCCTTTATTTCAGCCCTTAGTCCTTAGTTCAGTATTTCAGCCATAGTACCATGCATTATTTCACTCATACCAGCCCTTAGTTTACGTACACCAGCCTTTATGCCAGCCCTCAATTCTCATACCAGCCCTAATCAGTCGTTATTTGAATCTTATACCAGCCATCATCATTCCTTATACTATGCTCATACCAGCCCTTATGTCACTTACACAAGCCCTTATATCACCCCGTGTACCACTTATACCAGTCCTCATCTGCTCGTTTGTTTGTGCGTGTTTTTGTCGGCTCTCCAAGGCTGTGTTTTTGTGCCTGGTTCCGTGGGTTCGGTGTGTGTGTGTGTGTGTGTGTGTGTGTGTGTGTGTGTGTGTATGTATTTATCTATGTGTATTTATGTGTTTATCAGTTTAAATGTGTATGTGTGTGCGTACTCGTGTGTGTATGTATATGTGTGTGTGTCGGCATGTGTTTGTGTGTTTTTGTAGGTGTTTGGTTTTGTTGTAACTGATGGAGGAGTTGTGTTTTTGTGAGGCTTGTGGCTTCCTCTTCCTCTTCCTTCTCTTGATCTTCTCTCCTTTTTTCTCCTCTTCCGCGTCTTCTTCATTTCTTCCATCTTAGCATTTTCTCTCCTCTCCTCTTCTTCTTCTTCATCATCATCATCATCATCATCATCATCTTCTTCTTCTTCTTCTTCTTCTTCTTCTTCCTCTTCCTCCTTGTCTTTTGCTACCTCTTACTTATCTTCTTTTTTTTCTTACCTTCCTTTTCTTTTTCCCTTTCCTTTCTTCTCTTTCCCTTCTCTTCTTTCTTTGTCCTCCTCTTCCTCTTCATGTTAATTTCCTCTCTTGTTTTCTTTTTCTTCCCCTTCCTTCTCGTCCATCTTCCTCTGTTTTGCCTTTCTTCCTCTTCTTGTTCCTCCTCTTTACCCTTCTTTCTTTCCTTTTCCTTTTCTTCCTCCTCTTCATCAAGTTTCAAAATCCTGTTCCCCCTTTCTTTCTCCGCTACTTCCTCTCTTCTCATTCTCCCTCTTCCTCATTCTTAATTTTCTTCCCTCTTCCTTTTACTACTTCCTCTCCTTTGCGTCACTCCAGTTTTCATTCTTTTTCCTTCATTTTTTCCTTCACGTCGTTTTCCCCTTCTCCTCTTTCCCCTACCCCTCTTCTTTCTCTTCCTTCTCTCTTCCTTTCTTAATTCTCTCATCCTCTTCTTGCACCTTCTCTCTTTTTCCTCAGTTCTTTTTTTCTTTCTCCTACTCTTCCTTTCTCCTCTTCCTCTCTTCTCTTCCTCTCTTCCTTTCTTCTCTTCCTCTCTCCTCTCTTCTTTTCCTCTCTCCTCTCTTCCTCTCCTTTCTTCCTTTCGTCTCCTCTCTTCTTTTCTTCTCTTCCTCTCTCCTCTCGTCCTTTCGTCTCTCCTCTCTTCCTTTCTCCTCTTCCTCTCTCCTCTCTTCCTTTCTTCTCTTCCTGCCTCCTTTCTTCCTTTCTTCTCCTCCTCTCTCTTCCTTTTCAGTCACAGGTGAAATCAGTTCAAATTACCTGGCACGCCTATAAACTGATTACCCGTATTAAGATTCCGGACGCAAATACCATGTAGACTAAGTGACGAAGGGGATGATGATGGTGATGGTGAGCGATGGTGATGGTGACGGGAGTTGTGGTGTTGTAGGTGGTGGTGGTGATGATAGTAGCAGTAGTAGTAGTAGTATGTATGTATGGTAGGGATCGTTATAAATGTAATAATAGACGCAGTAACATCTAATTATGGTATGGTAGTTATAATAGTAATAATAGCAATAGTAGTAGTAGTAGTAGTAGTAGTAGTAGTGGTAGTAATCTAGGTACGGTAGTGGTAGTTATAACAGCCCCTACTATTAAAGCCATCAACACCCACTCCATCAGCACCTTCACAAACAACCACTCTGCCACACAACCACCCACCAATTTCCACCTGACTACCACAATCACCACAATTAGCCACAACTACCACCATCGCTACTGCCACTCCGCCCACTCGCATACACCACTCACTTTAACTACATGCGAGATGGAGGGGGAGAGAAGGGAGGGAGGGAAGAGAGGGAGGGTGAAGAAGAAAGGGGAGAATGGAGGGGAAGAGGAAAGCGAAAGGAGGAGAAGGAATGGGAAGGAGGAAGGAAGAGAGGGATGGCGAAGAAGAAAGGGGAGAATGGAGGGGAAGAGGAAAGCGAATGAAAGGAGAAGGAATGGGAAGGGAGAAGGAAGGAAGGGAAGGAGGGTGTAGGAGTGAAGGGCAAGGGGGAAGGAAGGGAAGGAGGGTACAGGAAAGAAAGGGAAAGGGGAAGCGGGAAAGAAGGAAAGTCAAGAGAGGAAGGAAAAAAGAAGGAAGGAAGGGAATATGGGAAGGAAAGCAGAGAAGGGATGGGAAGGGGAAGAGAAGAGAGGATGAGGGAAAAGGGGAAGGATGGAAGAAGAGAGAGAGAGAGAGAGAGAGAGAGAGAGAGAGAGAGAGAGAGAGAGAGAGAGAGAGAGAGAGAGAGAGAGGATAATTAGAGAGAAAGTGGTGGTGAAGGTGAGGTTAAGTGAAAATGAGAGGGGGTGAGAAAGAAAAAGAAAATGGATTATTTGAAATTTAGAGAGGGGTGAAAGGAAAAGAAAGAAAGAAAGAGAGAGGTAAAAGGAATAACGTCTCTCTCTCTCTCTCAAGAAAATAACAGACTGAAGGTTCGATAAACTGGATGAAAGAGAAAAATTACACTATAGTGATAAGGAACAAAAGATTAATTTACAGGAGAGAGAGAGAGAGAGAGAGAGAGAGAGAGAGAGGCTAATTACACTCAGGCTCCTATGACTCACTCAGCTAAAATATCACCTAGGGGAAGCTCCTTAACACCTTTACCTAAGCGATTTATTTTGCTTATTACACCTTACTATCCTATTCTATGTTATATAAATCCTTCTAATATCGCCATACTCTGCATAAGTAACATACAAGTGTATATTAACCAGCTGTATCCACGAAATAAATCGCTAAGGAAGAGGTGATAGGGATCTTTCTCACGCCACTGGAGTACTAGAGTTATCCCGAGCATTTAAAAGCTACCAGGCTCCCATGACTCACTCTCAGCTGAACAAAATCGTCTGCCTTTAGCCGGAGAGGAGCTAGAGTTGTCTCGATGATGGGGGGTTAAAGGACGAAGAGTGTTTTTGAGTGATGTGAGGGGACGATTGGAGGGGTAATTGAAAGGGGTGAGGGGTGGGGTTTGGGGTGAGGGGTTGAGGCTGGGGTGAGGGGTTGAGGCTGGGGTGAAGGGTGAGGGGTGAGGGCTATCAGGTGTACAAATTACAGGTGTGGTCACGCTAGCCTCAATATTTGATGGGGTGGGTGGGTCCAGCCCCTCCCCCTCCCTTAAACACCTTGCTCCTCCCATCATCTCTCTCTTTTTCTCTCTTTCTCTGTATCTCTCTCTCACTGTCTCACACATACGAACATACATATATATACATAGGCTACATGCACTTAAACATTCCACATTCTCTCACTCTCTCTCTCTCTCTCTCTCTCTCTCTCTCTCTCTCCTTAATATATTTCTATTTCTGTTTTTCTTCAGCTCTTCATCTTTGTATATAATTTCTTTTTCATTCATTCATTTTTTCTCTCTTTTCATTCATATTAGCGTCTATATTTATCTTCGACCTGTGTGTGTGTGTGTGTGTGTGTGTGTGTGTGTGTGTGTGTGTATAACTAATGCTCACCACACACACACACACACACACACACACACACACACACACACACACACCTCTAAAAACAACACACATATTTCACTTTGACATGTTAGGAAGCTTAACCCTTTCCATATATATATATATATATATATATATATATATATATATATATATATATATATATATATATATATATATATATATATATATATTTTTTATTTACTTTATATTTTCAAACCTAATCATTCTTTATTGCCACACCTCTTTCCTGTTTTGACTTGATTGGATTGGTAAGATGGTTTTTTGCTGTTTGAAAGATTGTTATTATTATTATTATTATTATTATTATTATTATTATATTGATGGTGGTGATGATGATGATATTATTATTTGTTATTATTATTATTATTACTATTATTGTTTTGATGGTGGTGATGATGATGATTGTTGTTGTTGTTGTTGCTGTTATTATTATTATTAGTATTAGTATTAGTAGTAGTAGTAGTAGTAGTAATATTAGTATATATTTAAGTATGATTAATATATGTCCTACTTTACACACAGGTAAGGCAGCTCGTTCCATAAGGTCCAGATGCCCCACCCTCCAACTTCTCATGCTACACACCTTCACATGTCACCACTCAGGTACAAATAGCGAACCGTCTATATTTATTTTTTTTTACAAGGCAGTGTCATAAAGAAGAAAAATAATACTTATAGTAGTGGGGATGGTTTTATAGCGGCTGTGTGGGACTTGTAGTAGCGAGGTGAAGATGAAGGATGTGTAAAATCGTATTCTTTCTATCTCCAGACGATTTTATTCAGCTTAGAGAGTAGAAGGGTTTGATACAGAGTTCATTAAACCCTTAGCTATCACGGGACTCTCCTAGACGTTATATATTGATCTACTAAAGACAAATGAATAAATAAATAAAATGAGAAATAAATAGATAGATAGATAAATAAATAGGGAAATAAGTTAATAAATACACCTGTAAATAAAGTAAAATAAGCTTGAAATAATAAAAAAATAAAAAATAGCTTTAAAAAAGGGATTAGCGAAATTCAAAGCCCCTCAAAATTTTCCCTGCCACATCTGGGCTCGAACCCGTGGCCTTACCAACAGCAGAAAAGTTTACCCTGAGAAAATCCGCGTAATAAATTCTGCATTGCTGTTTTTATATTTTTTTTCTTGGTTTTTATGTGGCCTGTAGATTGTTGTGTTGAATAATGGGATGTGTGTTTGTTATTGCTCTCTCTCTCTCTCTCTCTCTCTCTCTCTCCAGCATTCAGGTTGGAGAGAAGGCAGTTTTAGGCCAAGTTAAGGTGAAAAAGGTGTAGTGGTGGTGGTGGTACTTATCATTATTATTAAAGAATTTATTGCATTCTTGTTGCATTTGTTCAGACTGCAATTTAGGTGTGTTATTTTTCGATGTAAAATTGTATGTGTGTATATATATCTCACGCACACACTCCTTAAGTACTCAACGACACGCAGAACGCGCGTGCACACACACACACACACACACACACACACACACACACACACACACACACTTGATAACAGACGAATGAATGACTGCATCACTCATTCATTCATTCATCAATTTCTCTCTCTCTCTCACACACACACACACACACACACACACACACACACACACACACACACACACATTGCAGTTTCCATAAATGTATGAGACATATGTTTTTTTTTTTAAATTAGTACAGAAAAAGATCTGGTTTAATGTGTTTATTATGTATGTGTATTTAAAGCAGAGAGAGAGAGAGAGAGAGAGAGAGAGAGAGAGATAAGGTAGGAGGAAGGAAGGGATTAAAAGATAGGTAAACGGTGCATGGTTGGGGAGAGGAAAGAGAGGGGGAGTAGGTTGAAGAACAGGAGCGGAAGAAGGAGGAAGGGAGGGATGATGAGAGAAGCGAAGGAGGAAGGGAAGAGAAAATAGGGGGGAAGAGAGGGGAAGGGAAGGAGGGAGGGGGGTAAGGGAGAGACTATAAGAACACAGAAGAGGAAGAGAGAGACGAAAGGTGAGGGGGAGGGGGAAGAGAGGGGAAAGCGGAGAAAGGCGGATGAGGGAGGGGAGAGAGAAGGAAGAGAGGGTGAATGGAGGGAAGGAGGGCGAGGGGAAGAGAGGGGAAATGGGACTGAAACAAAGACGAAGACAGTAATAAACTTTATGTACACGTGTATGACAACTGTGTGTGTGTGTGTGTGTGTGTGTGTGTGTGTGTGTGTGTGTGTGTGTGTAAGGGGGAAAGTATTGCTGTCTGTGTGTGTATAAAAACCTTCAGTGTGTGTGTGTGTGTGTGTGTGTGTGTGTGTGTGTGTGTGTGTGTGTGTGTGTGTTTGTACTGTTGTTTTACGTATGCAAAAATTGAGCCTGGTATGTGTATGCACACACTTACATATAAAACACGGCCATAAACTCAGTGCTGGACCTGTGGTATGTGTATGCGTTTTTTTTTATTTTTTATCAAGTATGTATTTTTCCTTTCCTTCTCTCTCTCTCTCTCTCTCTCTCTCTCTCTCTCTCTCTCTCTCTCTCTCTCTCTCTCTCTCTTTCATGTCCAGTTGAATCACATAATTTACTTTCTTCATAACTCTTTCTCACTCTCTCTCATGACGAATTGAATCATAATTTTTTACGTCCTTCATAACTCTCTCTCTCTCTCTCCCTCTCTCTCTCTCTCTCTCTCTCTCTCTCTCTCTCTCCCTCTCTCTCTCTCTCTCTCTTTCTCTGTGGTTTCTCTGGCCACACGTGATGATAAAATACACTTTTTATTGTGTGCAAATGACATTAATGGTGCAATTACCTGATAGTGGTGGTAATGGTGGTTGTGGTGGTGGGGGCGATTGTGGTAGTTGTAGTGGTGGGGGCGATTGTGGCAGTTGTGATGGTGGGGCGATTGTGGTAGTCGTGGTGGTGAGGGGGACTAATGGTGGTTGTGGTTGTGGGGGCGATTGTGGTAGCTGTGGTGGTGGGGCGATTGG
>NC_136980.1:2110000-2117500 GCF_032717465.1 Coenobita brevimanus | reverse complement strand
AGGTAAGTTAGGGAGGGAGGGAAAGGTGAGGAAGGTAATTATCGTTTTAAAGAGGAGAGAAAAAGGAGGGAGGGAGGGAAGGAAGGAAAGTCGGTGCAGAAGGTGGGGGAAGGAGGTAAGAAGGAAGGGAAGAGAAGGAAGGATGGAAGAGTAATAATTAGTACGTTTAAGACAAGAGAGAATAAAGAGGAAGGAAGGAAGGAAGAAAAAAAGAAAGGAAGGAAGGATGGAGGGAAGGTAGGAAGGGACATAGACATAAGGAAAGGGGAGGAGGGAGGAAGAATGAAAAGGAGGTAGAGGAATAAAAGAAGAGAAGGAGGGATGTGTGTAGTAAGGATAGGATGGAAGTGAAGGATGGAAAGAGGAACGAAGGGAAATGAAATGAGAGAAAAATAATGTCTCCACAAAGAAAAGAAGAAATAAACGGAAGGAATAAAGGAGGGGAAGAAGAGGAAAAGGAGAGGAGAGAAGGGGGAATGGGAGGTAGAAAGAGAAGTTAAGTGGTGGGGAGGAGGGAACGGGGAGGGAGAGGTAAGTTAAGTGATGGGGAGAGGAAGGGAGGGGAGTATAAGTACGAAAAAAAGAAGAGGGTGAAGGAGAAGGAATGTAAGAAGGAAGAGAGAGGATTGAAGGAGGGAAGTGGTGGAGAGGAGGAGGGGGGGAGAGAAGGAGGAAGAGAAAAAGGAGAAGGTTGCGTGGGAAAGAAAGCGGAAGGAATGTAGGAGAGAAAGGGAGTAGGGAGGAGGAAGAGAGATGACAGGAGGAAGAGTGGGGAAGGAGAGAGAGAGAGAGAGAGTATTTACAGGAGAATAGTGTGGAAATAAAGCAAGGGAAGAAATACAGGACAAAAGGAGGAGGAAAAGGAGGAGAGGGAGGAGGGAGGTAGACAGGTAGGTAGGTGGGTAAGTGGAGGGGAGGAGGAGAGAGGTAAGTGAAGAGAGAGAGAGAGAGAGAGAGAGGAGGGGGGGTTGGTAAGTAGAGGTTCGGTATAAACAGCCACCCTGTAATTGACCCCTGGTTAGGTTAGTGATAAAGAGCTCATTGTGTGTGTGTGTGTGTGTGTGTGTGTGTGTGTGTGTGTGTGTGTGTGTGTGTGCAGTTGCTCTGGTTATGTGTGTGTGTGTGTACTGTAGTTGCTCTGGATATGTGTGTGTGTGTGTGTAGATGCTGTGGTTGTGTGTGTGTGTGTGTGTGTGTGTGTGTGTGTGTGTGTGTGTGTGTGTGTGTGCTGACCACTACACATAATTATTAAATGTAAGGTATTATACACATCCATCTTTTTAATTGTAATGAGTAATTACATGTATACTTATACTGTATATACACATACATGCATACATACATACATACACACAGCCACCCACAGACAGACAGACAGACAGACACAAAGAGATGAAAATACAAACTAACTGATGATATACGCACATACATACGTACATGCATACATACATACATGCGAGTATACATACATACATACATAGAGAAGCATTGTACTGAAACCAACACAAATAAATCGGACAGACACATACAGACAAAGACAGACAGACAGACAGAAAGACGGACAGCCAGACAGACATACACAAACGTACACATAGAAATATAGACACAATTAGATAGCCAGACAGCACAGGACATAAGTATACATGCACAGCTACAGACAGACAGACAGGCAAGGAAATAGACAGGTAGATAGATTTAATAAACGTGGAGACAGACGAAGACACAGAATAGCATCATAAACATACCTACAAAGACAGATAGATAGATAGATAGACAAAGATAGACGAACAGAAAACGGAAAGCACCCAAAGTCCGCGATTTAAGGGGAGACAGTGGAAAAATGAGAAGAAAAAAAAGTGCCAAGTGATTGAAGATGTGTGTGTGTGTGTGTGTGTGTGTGTGTGTGTGTGTGTGTGTGTGAGAGAAAGAGCGAGAGAGAGAGAGAGAGAGAGAGTTAATCCTATTTGTAGACTAAACAGCTTGAACGAAGATTTAAGACCAATTACTTTCATCCCGGTTGGTCTAATTACTCTTCCCATGGGGCAGGAGAGGGACGCCTTCACGTGGTGGCGCTGATATAACTGGGCGCCTCCTCTGCCTGGTTATACACACGTGTCCCCCAATTACTTCCCCATCCCCCGAACGGAGGATGGCGGACCGCAGAAGGGAATATAAGCCTGTAGTCTACTGGGTTCACATTTCAGATGAACCTGGGGCTACTACTACTACTACTACTACTACTACTACTACATCATCATCATTATCTTCTTCTACGACATCGACAACAACAACAACAACTACTACTACTATTACTACTACTACTACTACTACAGTTCATTCACGTTTTAAATGATGACGTCGCATCCTTACACGTCACCTTTTGGGCACTGATACACACCGTCCGTATTGTGATGTACTGGGGTTATCATTTTTGTGGACTAATGTATAGGTATAATTTTGAAGAGGTTTGGGAGAAGGGTAATGATGAATAGTGATGATGATGGTGATGATGATGATGAGCGAGATGTTAGCGATTTTTTGGATGTGCAGTATTTATGATGACGATGAAGGCGTGTGGGATTAAGAGTGAGGATGATGATGATGATGATGTGTGGGAAATAGAGATGATGATGATGATGATGATGAAGGCGTGTGGGATTAAGAGTGGTGATGATGATGATGATGTGAAGGAAATAGAGATGATGATGATGATGATGATGATGAAGGCGTGTGGGATTAAGAGTGGTGATGATGATGATGATGTGAAGGAAATAGAGATGATGATGATGATGATGATGATGAAGGCGTGTGGGACTAAGAGTGGTGATGATGATGATGATGATGATGATGGCGTGTGAGATTAAGAGTGATGATGATGGCGTTTAGGATTAAGAGTGATGATGATGACTGCGTGTGGGAAATAGGAAGGTGATGATGATGATGATGCTGTATGTACGTATGTGTATCTACAGAGTACAGAAGTATGTGCAACAGAGATGTGTACGTATAAATGTGCACGTATGATGAGTGCACATATCAATATCCCGGTATGTATAAAAAGTATGTGCGTTGAAAAATATGTATGTACGAGTATATGTGTATGGATAGAGGTGTGTGCGTATAATATTATGTGCGTGTAGAAGTGTGTGCGTATAAACGTATATATGTGCGGTTAAAAATATGTATGCATAGTCGTATGTATAGAGGTGTGTGCGTATAATATTATGTGCGTGTAGATGTGTGCGTATAAAAGTATGTATGTGCGTGTGTGTTTATGCGTGTGTGCGTCCATGAGTATATTGATTATTAGCCGGGGGGGGGGTCATTACTGTGGTGGTGGGGCTAATTGTGGTGGTTGTGGTAGGTGAGGTGATAAGGACAATGGTGTTGGTTGTGGTAGTAGTGGTAGTGGTGAGTTGGGTGATTGTGGTAGTGGTAAGTTGGATGATTGTAGTAGTGGTGAGTTGGATGATTGTGGTAGTGGTGGCAGTGGTGAGATAAGTGGTTGTGGTAGTAGTGGTGAGTTGGGTGGTTATGGTAGTACGGTACTGGTTGTGGTGGGCGTGGTGATTGTGGTAGTACGGTAGTGGTGAGTGAGGTAGCTGTAATAGTGATAAGTGTGGTAGTTGTGGTAGTAATGGTCAGTGGTATGGTAGCTGTGGTAGGTGTGGCGTGTGAGGGGTGTGGTATGCGTGCTGTGGTGGATGGGGTTAATGTTGATAGTGGTGGTGTTAGTGGTTGTGGTGGTGGTGGTAGGCAGGAGAGGGGGTGGGGGAGTGTGGTTAAGGGAAAGGGAGGAATGTGGGAGGGGAAAGAAGGGAGGTGGGGGTGATGGAGAGGGAGGAGGGGAAGCAGGGGTGAAAGAGGGGAATGTTGGAGGGGGGCAAGGAGAAGCAGGGTGAAAGAGGGGAAATGATGGAGGGGGAAGGGGAAGTAGGGGTAAAAGAGGGCAATTGTGGAGGGGAAGGTGGGGAAGTAAGGGTTAGAGAGGGGAAGGTGGGGAGGTAGGGGTTGGAGAGGGGAAGGTGGGGAAATAAGGGTTAGAGAGGGGAAGGTGGTGAGGTAGGGGTGAAAAGGGAAAAAGGGAGGGGAAGAGGGAAGGTAGGGGTGAAAGAGGGGAATATTGGAGGGGGAGGAGGAGAGGAAATAGGGGTGAAAGAGGGGAGAATATATAACCCCTTCAGCACGAGCACATACTCTTTATTACACTCTACCTGACACAAGAACATTTTATTTTTATTTATTTCCCTTTTTAAAGTGTGGAAAAACCCTTTGGGGGCGAAAAAATATCTTAAACTATCCCCATTACTTATTTCCATTAATTATCTCCATTATCTCCATTAATTATCTTCATTAATTATATCCGTTAATTATCTCCGTTATCTCCATTAACTATCTCCGTTATCTCCATTAACTATCTCCATTACCTATCTCCATTATCTCCATTAACTATCTCCATTAAATAGCAAGAAGAAATAATTCGTTTCTAAATTTTCTGACAATGGACGATTTTAATTAACCGAAAAAAAAAAAAAAACAGGGGTGAAGGGGTGACCGAATAGGCACACACAATGAAGCAAACACACACACACACACACACACACACACACACACACAGTTCAAAGACAAAAACGAAACGCACGGGATCACAAAAACACACACCCAAAAAAAAAAAAAAAACTACGAATAAAATCAGACACGTAAAACACAAAACAAATGAAAAAAAAAAAAGAATCCTGTTTTTTTTTTACAATATATATATATTTTTGTGCGTCGTTCATTGTGTTATATCATGTTTTATTTTATTAATCTGATTATATTCCTGATTGTCAGCGCGCGCGCGCACGAGAGAGAGAGAGAGAGAGAGAGAGAGAGAGAGAGAGCATGAAGGTGAAAAAATAATTAAAATAATTGTCTCTATGCATGTGCGTCTGTGTGTGAAGAAATATGTAGGTTTGTGTGTGTGTGTGTGTGTGTGTGTATTTTATGTAAGGAAAACCAAAGACTGCGTGTGCGTGTGTGTGTGTGTGTGTGTGTGTGTGTGTGTGTGTGTAAAGAAGTATGTAAGTGAAAACGTTACCTTGTGATTAAGTGCTTAAATAACACGGTGAGAGTAAGGCTGGGGCAAGGATATCAGAGAGAGAGAGAGAGAGAGAGAGAGAGAGAGAGTATAAACTTTCAGAATCAGGTCCCGATGAACATTCCTTTCTCATTATTTATAAAATTTGGTTATGACATTCCTATCTATCTGTCTCTTTGTCTGTCTGTCTGTCTTTCTGTCTGTCTATCTGTCTGTCTATCCATCCATCTATCTATCTATCTATCTGTCTATTTATCTATTTTTATCATTTAGAAGTATGTATAAAGCCTTCCTTCTTGGCACTTTACAATCAGAAATCTCTCCTAAGTTGAAGTATTTCGTTTAGGCCTAGAAAGTCAGCACAAAAGTCATCGAAATGAGGAGATTGATTTTGTTTCCTACCCTTTCAGTTTGGGAAGTCTCTCCTATCATCTCAAGGCTTATGGTGTGGCAGTGTAAGGAGCGACAGTGTGAAGTAGGCTGTGTGTGGTGTGTGTGTGTGTGTGGGAGGGGGGAAGTGTGAGGTGTGTGGGGGGAAGCAATGTGTGTGGGGGGGATGAGTTTGAGGTGTGTGGGGGGAGGCAGTGTGTGTGTGGGGTGGCAGTGTGTGAGGGGGTAGTGTCAGGTGTGTGTGTGGGGTGGCAGTGTGTGAGGGGGTAGTGTCAGGTGTGTGTGTGTGTGTGAAGTGTGGCAGTGTGCGAGGTTTGCGGGGATGTGTAGCGGTGTGGCAGTATGAGGTGTGATGAAGTGTAGCAGTGGGTAGTGTGGCAGTGTGAGGTGTTGCAGTGGCATTTTCAACACCCAGTATGATAAAGAAGAGCAGGTGTTGTGACAGTAATAATCAAGGCTTTAATTAAGAAACTAAAAGAAATATGCTGTAATTACCTCTGACGGCTGACTGGCATAAAATTGGCCTTGATTTCCGTATACTAAGGCTTCTTTTTTCATAATTTAATTTTGTAGGTACGAGGGGAAAAATGTGGAGAAGACGAGAAGAAAAACTCGATCATCATCATCATCATCATCACTGCCACCATCACCATCGTCATCGTCATCATCATCATCATCACCATCATTACCACTACCACCACCATCACCATTATCGTCATCATCACATCATCATCATTACCACCACCACCACCACCATCACCAGTCCACCACAACCACCATTACCACCACCACCACCACCATCACCATTATCATCACCACCACCATTACCATCATTCCACCCCACCCCATCCCACCCCACCACTCACCACCACACCACATTGTTATTTTAGCACCACACACCACACCCCACCACAGCAGCACTACCACACACTATACCATTTTATGACCACCACACCACACCACACCACACGAGAGCCCCAATAAGGGTATACTGGATACTTAAGTGCATGCATGTTTTACTGTGTTTTATTTTACCTTGTTATTATGTCTGTATTATTTCTCTCTCTCTCTCTCTCTCTCTCTTTCTCTCTCTCTAATTGCCCCACAAACCAGTCCTGAGTGTTTTGATGGTCGTGGTCTGCCAGGCGTCAATTTGCGTGCATTGAATTGCGTGCATTAATGTGCGTGCATGTGAAGTTAAGAGAGAGGGGCATATATATCTGTGTGTGTGTGTGTGTGTGTGTGTGTGTGTGTGTGTGTGTGTGTGTGTGTGTGTGTGTGTGTGTGTGTGTGGTCTGTCAAGCGTTAAAAGCGGGGTTAAAATTGCGTGTGTTAATGTGCTTACGTCTGAAATATGGGAGAGAGAGAGAGAGAGAGAGAGAGAGAGAGAGAGAAGGAATAAGATGTTTACTGCCCAATAAAATTAATGTTTATTGTTGAACGCTTATCCTCATTCAACATTCTTCACTCCCTCGCTCTCATTCATTCACTCTAATTCACTTTCTTTCACTCACTCACTCTGTTTTGCTAATTCATTCTGCTGGCCTTAATAAACACACACACACACACACACACACACACACACACACACACACACACACACACACATACATTTACTTTCTCACTCATTCACTCAAGCATTCACTCACAGACACCCATTTTTACTCATTCACATCCTTTCACTCACCCATTCACTCACTCACTTATTCATTTACTTTTAACACACTAACCCATTCATTCACTTTTTCACATATCCATTTATTCTCTCTCTCTCTCTCTCTCTCTCTCTCTCTCTCTCTCTCTCTCTCTCTCTCTCTCTCTCTCACACGCCACAAGTTACTGTCTGCAAGGTGAGGTAGGCTGTGGGGGGCCAGGTGTACTGATTACCTGGCTTGGAGGAAATTACAGGTGTAGGTGTGTTTTCATCTGACGGAACTAGGTCAGTCCTTTACCTGCATTCTCATCGGTTAAGGAAGCTGTCTAACATCTTTTCCTTAGCGATTTATTTTTGGATACGTACGGTTAATATG
>NC_136980.1:2080000-2105000 GCF_032717465.1 Coenobita brevimanus | reverse complement strand
TCCATTTTTCTCCTTTACCTCCCTCCTCCCCTCCCTTTAACTTCTCTTCTGTCCTCTTCTTCCCCCTCAGTCCCTCTTCCTCTTTGATATTCCACTACAGACCCCGCGAAGAAGGAAGGGGAGGGGAGCGGAAGAGAGAGGAAGGAGGAGAGGGGAGGGGAGTAGTGGGATGAAAGGTGGAAAAGAGGGGATGAGAAAGGAGGGGAAGAGAGCGATGGAGGGAGGGGAGATAACGGAGGAGGAATGGGGAAGGACGGAAAGAGGGAGGGGGAGAAACGAGGAGAGAGAGAGAGAGAGAGAGAGAGAGAGAGAGAGAGAGAGAGAGAGAATGGGGTGAGTGGGGTGAGAAGTGGGGGTGAGGGTTTACGAGGATATTAAACAGGGCACAGAGAAAGCCGCCACAACACACACACACACACACACACACACACACACACACATCTTTTTTTTCCAGCTCTAGAGTTGTTCTGACCATGAGTGAGTTAGCATAAATAAAAAAACATATATATACGGTAGTTCTTTCACCTTAACTTGATCCAGATTTTCGTCCTTTGTCTTGTTTATTCCACGTAGCTCAGAGGCGGAAAATGTGCTACGGGTCAGCATTATCTGCACTACACTTGTATTCCAGTGTTACTCCGTTGCTACAATTCAGCAAAATTATAATAGTTGTAGTAGTAGTAGTAGTAATAGTAACAGTAACAGTTGTAGTAGTAGTAGTAGTAGTAGTACAGTTGTAGTGATAATAACAGTAATCTATTTTATAATGATCCGATTTCTGTGTGTTTGTTGGTTTGTCTGTTACCGTAACAGCAAAAACGGCTCAACGTAGCGCAATTTTTGTTAGATCAAGGTTCCGCTAAAATGCTCTAACTTGAAGAATGAAACCATTTCCAGTCCAATTGGGCCACCGGTTCCTGAATTATGACTCATTTCTGGCATTTTGACAGCGAGCGGACGCCGCCGAAGACGGCTTTTATGCGAAATAATAACAGTAGTAGTAGGCGTCTTAGGTTCCGCTGAAATGTGAACCCAGTGGACTGCAGTCCACCCATCCACTGCAGTCCACCATCCTCCTTTGGGGGGATAGGGAGGGAGCTGAGGGATGTGTGTATACCTGGGCAGCTCCACCGTCCAGTTACATCAGTGCCACCACATGAAGGCGTCCCTCACCCAAGTTAGAGTGAAAAAGAGAGTAGTGACTGGTTGACTCACGCTCTTTGACTCCAAGGGCCCCATTATAACGCGGCCTTGTGATTGCACTATATACACCACCGTGGTTATTGACATTGACGGATGGTGCTGGCGTTATTGCGTAGGTGACAGGTGACGCAATTCCTGAGGTCACGCCAAGTCACAGTGGGAAGTGGAGGGGGGTTGAGGGGGAGAGGGAGAGGGGATGGACTGGAGGTGAGGTTGAGGGGGAGAGGGGAGTGGGGTTGAGAAGAGCGGATGGATTGGAGGTTGAAGGAGGTTGAGGAGGAGAGGAGATGGATTGGAGGTGGAGGGAAGTTGAGGGAGAGAGGGGATGGATTGGAGGTTGAGGGGGAGAAGAGATGGATAGGAGGTGGAGGGGGAGAAGGGATGGATTGGAGGTGGAGGGGGAGAGGGATTGGATTGGAGGTGAGAGAGGTTGAGAGAGAGAGGAGATGGATTGGAGGTGGAGGGGATGGATTGGAGGTGGAGGGGGAGGGGAGATGGAGGGGGAGAGGGGTTGGATTCCTCTTCTATTCGTCATTATTGTTTCTTTCCTATTACTTTTATTTCTTTACTGCATCTCACACCTTCCTATGTTTTATAATCCATCTCACATTCTCTTCTCTCTATATATTTGCTGTTTCACGCTCCTCACTCTTCTCTCTGTAGTCATTCTTCTTGCCCTTTCTTCCTTTATTTTCTCATGCTTCTGACTCATCCACATATCATTCTCCTCATTCTTTTTTTTTTTTTTTTCACGCTTCTCATCCTTCTCTCTGTCGTCATTCTCTTCACCCTTTCTTCCTTTGTTTTCTCATGCTTCTCACTCATCCACATATCATTCTCCTCACTCTTATTTTCATTTTTTCACCCTTCTCACTCTCTTCTTTCGTCATGCTTCTTGCCCTTTCCTCCTTTATTTTCTTATGCTTTTGACTCATTCCCATTTCATTATTCTCTTCATTCTCACATTTATCATGCTGTTTCCTTCTTATTAACTCCGCTGCCGAAGGTGAAGGAGTTTTGTTATACCTGTCTGTTTGTCCTCATGTCTGTCTGTGGCCGTTTGTCTGTCTGTCTGTCGTTCGGTCCGTCTGTCTGTGTCTGTGTACGTCTCTGTCTGTCTGTCTGTCTGTCTGTCTGTCGTTCGGTCCGTCTGTCTGTGTCTGTGTACGTCTCTGTCTGTCTGTCTCTCTCTCTCTCTCATGATTCCCCTCACTCTGTCTTCCATCCCCTCACATGATGGAGTGTTGGGCCACAAAAGAGCAGCGGTGTCCCCAAGTGATAATAGAGTCCCCATGGAGTGCCCACAGATTACAATTGATTCACACACACACACACACACACAGGGAAGTGTAGGCTATGGGAAGAGGAGGGGAAGAAGAGAGAGGGGTGTAGGAGGAGGGAAGGGAGGTAAAAGAGTGGAAGGGAGAGGAGGGGAAGAAGTGGAAGAGGTGTAAGGGGAGGGAAGAGGAGGAAGTGGGAGGCTGATGAGGGGAAGAAGTGAGGGATGTGTATAAGGTGAGGAAGGGAAGTGAGGGGAGAGTGAGAAAAAGAGGGGAAGGTAAGTAAGTGGGGAGGAGTGGTGGGGGAGTGGGATTGGAAGGGAGAAGTGTAAGAGTGGAGGGGAGATCAGGGGGAACTGAGAGGGGGAGGTGTTGGAAAGGGAGTGAGAAAAGTGTGTGTGTGTGATTGTCACCACACACACACACACACACACACACACACACACACACACACACACACACACACACACACTTTTTTTTTCACACGTACGCTCATACTAACACTCATTCCCACTCTTGTCAACATTCACATATGTCTCTCTCTCTCTCTCTCTCTCTCTCTCCACATTCTGTCTGTCTGTCTGTATATGTCTATCTATCTGTCTATATATCGATTTCTGTCTCTGTCTGTATGTCTGTCTATCTATATATTGATTTATTTGTCTGTCTGGCTGTCTGTCTTTCTAACACATACTCTGTTCTTTCTCTCGGTCTTTATCAACGTAATTATCTGTGTTCCTCTCAGCTTATCTGTGTCTGCACCTAATTATGTCTTTATATCTTGTAGTTCTCTCTCTCTCTCTCTCTCTCTCTCTCTCTCTCTCTCTCTCATCAACTCTCGACGGACAAAAGAGATGATTTCTTTATGAGTTTGTTCAGGCGTCGGAGAGAAGGAGGGAGAGAAGAGGGAGGTATGGAGGAAAGGATAGAAGGGTAGGGGAGAAGATATGGGAATGGGAGAAGAAATGGAGGGAAGTATGGTAGGGGAGAAGCGGGAAGAGGAGTGGAGATATGGGGATGGGAGGAGAAGTGGAGAGAAATAGGGAGACGGGGAGGAAAGGGAGGGAGAATGATAGGGGAGGAGCAAGGAGAAGATTGAAGGGGAGGAGGGTGAGGAGGAAGGATGATAAGGGGAGGGAAGGTAGAGAGTGGAAGGAGGTAAAAAGGAGAGAGGGAGTGAAGGGAGGGGGGAAGGAAGAGAAAGAGTGAAATTGTGGAGAAACAGGGGAGAGGCGAGGACGGGAAATGGGGAGGGTAAGGAAGAGAAGGTGAGGAAGACAGTGGGAAGGATGGAGGGAAGAAAGAGGGAGAGTGAAGAAGGGTGGAAGAGAGGAAAGGGAAGCAGTAGGTAAGATGGATGGAGGAAAGAATGAGGGAAGTGTGAGGAAAGAAGAGAGGCAAGGGTAAGAAGGATTGAGGAAAGAATGAGGGAAGTGTGAGGAAAGAAAAGAGAAGGAGAGGGTAAGAAGGATGGAGGAAAGAATGAAGGAGAGTGTGAGGGAAATGCAGAGGAAAGAAAAGGGAAGGAAAGGATGAGAAGGCTGAGGAGAATGAGGGAAGTTAAATGAAGGACGATAGCATGAATGATATGTCTTTATTAACCACATCTGTACTATAGGATTTTTACTCTGACTTGGGAAAAAATTGCCATCACTCCATCTAGAATACTCAGTTGTAACAGTTAACACTCGAATATGATGCTAGTCACGAAGAAGTGCTACGGAAAGGATGTGGAGCCATAGTATAGCCTTATTCCGCCCCGACTTGAGTGAATGAGTGTATAAGTGTGAAGTGATGAGCGAATCAGTACATAAGTGAGCGAGTGAATAAGTGTAAGTGTGAAGTGATGAATGAATAAGTGAACACAATCCAATTACTACTCACGTGATTTGGATCGTGGTTCTCTTGGCCCGTCAACTGTGACCTTAATTGCCTTGTTATAGGTAGCCACTTGAGGAGGCGAGGTGCTGATGGTGATGGTGAGCAGGAAGCATTTGCCTGGGGGAGAGAGAAGGGGGAGTTAGAGGGGAGAGAAGGTGACGTAAGGAGGATGGGAGTTAGAGGGGAGAGAAGGTAAAGTTAGGAAAGAGAAATTGAGTGTATGTGTGTGTAATCATGTCTTCCCTCATGTGGCCTTTTCCCGTGTCGGTATGTTAAGAGGTCAGGTTACTAGTGGTAATTCGGGGTCAGAGGTAGTAACTGCTGCCCACACATGCCCACAGCTTGCCAATTACTCACAAACAACTCACAAACCACAGACAATCTACCCAGAATCTACCGAGTAACTACGGAAACTACTGACGAACTACTGACAAATTACCAGCAACCCACTAACGACCTACCGACAAACCAACCGACGTCTGCTTACCATCTACCTACAGACTACTCATAAACTACTGACGAACAACAGTGATTATCTCTGTACATTGGGCTAAATTGTGGTGGAATGCACATACCAGCAATGAGAGTAAATAAAACTAGCTTTAAAAAATATATATATGGTGGTGGTTCTCACTTTCTTTCTCTCTCTCTTTGCTCTATTTTTTCTTTTGCTTTCTCTCTTCTTTCCTCTCTCCACAAGAATAAGAGTAGATAAAGCTAGCTCTAAAAAACTTAATATGGTGGTGGTTCCCTTGGTTATGGTGGAATTTGAAGTGGATGTTATTGTGGTATTTATTCTCTCTCTCTCTCTCTCTCTCTCTCACACACACACACACACACACACACACACACACACACACTCTTCATTCCACATCCACACATCCACCCAAACCCACACCCACAGCCTCCTCCTGGACCCCAGAGTCTGGACCCCCACATTCACATCCACATCCTAATTTCTTCTCACCCACACTCACTCTCTACATTCCACATCCTCACGCACACCCACACCCATACCCCCACCCTCCACACCCACATCCTCACCCCCCACCCACAGTCACAGTTACAGAGCCAACCATTACCCATGCCTGACCACTTAGCACCTTCTCACTCAGCTGGTAGGATCATGTGTCCACCCGGCTCTATTTACTAACTGGCAACTCATAATGGAAGTCTTGCCATATCGCTCGTACTGAGTTGATAGGAGAGATTTTAGCTAGGGTTTTTACGCGGCGTGTTGAATATTTCCATGGGTTTTGGTAATGCCCAGAGGAAGGTCACGAGTACGGGCGAATAAGAAACGTACCCATCCCCTATCCTCTGTCCTCTAATATTCACAGTCTTCACGACAAAGGGCAATAATCCTTTCAGTACCAGAACGCATTTTCATTTTTATCTCTTGCTGCCTCCAGACGATTTTGTTTGATTTAGGAAAGCCCTCTCCCACTGATGGGGTTAATGAAGGCTGCATCTAACCCCTCCAGTTCGAAATAAAAGCCTTCTAAGCTGAGTAAAATCGTCTGGTAGCGGGAAGAACTGAATGAAGAGCCATGGTACAGAAGGGGTTAATCTATCTATCTATCTATTGCCAGACGCCTCAATCCCGTTTGGGGTGGCCACAAACAAATGGCCTCCAAGTCGCCCTGTCCCCCGCCATTTCACTGCCCCGTAGACTCAGGTAAGGCATAGGCATCGTAGGAACTAAACGCAACTCTAGAACAGGTGATGCAGCCCCAACCCAGACTATATCTGTCCATGTATTGCCAGATGCCTTAATCCCGTAAGGGGTGGCCACAAACAAATCGCCTCCATGTCGCCCTGTCCCCCGCCATTTCATTGCTTCGTTGATTTGTTGCTACCGCTACTGCTTCCAAGAAAATAGGGATTTCTTAAAGATAAATGAGTGTATTATGTGGATGTTATTATAGGCCTGAGTCAAACAATAAAATCCTGTCAGTAATTTTTGCAGTGAAAGAGCGGAGGACAGGGCGACATGGAGGCGATTTGTTTGTGGCCACCCCTTACGGGATTAAGACGTCTGGCAATAGACAGATAGATAGAAGTTTTGCGCCTTGAAGGTGATTTTGTTAAAGACGATCAGAAAAACAGTCATACACAATAGGAACGTGGAAAACGGAGGATTTCTGAGGAACTTCGCGGTAGCCAGGAAAAGTAATGTGAGGTTGTAGTAGTTGTGGTTGTTGTAGTAGGAGTAGTAGTAGTAATAGTAGCAGTAACAAAACAACAACGCAGTGGTGGTACTAGTAGTAGTTGTTATTATTGTTGATGTAGTAGAAGAGGTCGTAGTTGTATTAATAGTAGTAGTAGTAGTAGTAGTAATAATAATAACAATAATAATAATAATAGTACTAATATTAATCCCTCCCCACACACCCCAGTAGTACTAGTGGGAGTAGTAGTAGTAGTAGTAGTAATAATAATAATAATAATAATAACAACAATAATAATAACAACAATAATAATAATCCCTCCCCACACACCCCAGTAGTAGTAGTAGTAGTAGTATTAATAATAATAATAATAATAATAATAATAATAATAATAATAATAATACAGTAATAATAATCCCTCCCCACACACCCCAGTAGTAGTAGTGGGAGTAGTAGTAGTAGTAATAATAATAATAATAATAATAATAATAATAATAATAATAATAATCCCTCCCCACACACTCCTGTAGTAGTAGTGGGAGTAGTAATAATAATAATAATAATAATAATAATAATAATAATAATAATCCCTCCCCACACACCCCTGTAGTAGTAGTGGGAGTAGTAGTAATAATAATAATAATAATAATCCCTCCCCACACACCCCGTCACATAATGATAATCCCGCCGAGCCTAACTTCATGTTCTCCCTCCGTGTGACAGCCAACGAGGTGATTGGGGTGGACAGGCTCGTTACGGCGCATTTGACGGTAGTTAGGCCATTAGCGTCACGAATTAGTGCATGGGTGCTTGATATATTGCTGGGGGGGGGGCCTGGAAGGGGGGCGGATTTATGGTTTTATTTTTATGTAATTGTAATGCTGAGGGTGAGGTTGGTGGTGGTTGAGGAGTGGTGATTGTGGTAGTGAGTGTTATGGTCGTGGTGGTGGTGGTAGTGGCAGAAGATATGGTAGTAGTAGTAGTAGTATTAGTGGTTGTAGAAGGAAGAGGAGGAGGACAACGATGAGGAGAAGGAGAGGGAGGAAGAGACGGAGGAGGAGGAAAAATACCCAGTAGCATTAGTGGTAGTGGTAGCAGAAATGGTAGTAGTAGTAGTAGTAGTAGTAGTAGTGGTGGTTGTAGTAGTAGCAAGAGGAGGAGGAGGACGACAACGAGGAGGAGGAGGACGACAACGAGGAGGAGGAGGAGGAGGTAGTGGTAGTCGTAATACAGGTAGCAGTAGTCAGTCACTTCTATTTCACCAAATGTTTATATGTACTAAAATGTAAACATCTTGCTAAAAGTAATGTGCAGAAAGTACCACATGCTCTTAACCCCTTTATTGGGACGATTTATTTTTATTGCTATTTACCTCTTTATTACCAGGACGATTTATTCATATTGCTGTTAACATTATTACCAGGACGATTTATTTATATTGCTGTTAACCTTATTACTAGGACGATTTACTGACATTGTTATTTACCTCATTATTACCAGGACGATTTATTTATATTGCTATTAACTTTTTTAATACTAGGACGATTTATTGATATTGCTATTAACATTATTACTAGGACGATTTATTTTTATTGCTATTTACCTCTTTATAAGGACGATTTATTTGTATTGCTATTAACCTCTATTACTAGGACGATTTATTGATATTGCTCTTTACCTCATTAGCGGGAGGACGGTTTATTTCTTATTTCTTCAACCAGACGATTTTATTCAGCAGTGGAGGGGTTAGTGAAGGCTCTATAAATTTCCCCAGGATCGAACTCACACCAAAATGAAAGAAAATCGTCCAAGGGTACCAAGGAAAAAAAGGAAAAAGGAAAAAATAAAGAATACTAATAAAGGAGTGGAGTAAAATGAAAGAGGAAAAAAAATAGATGGAAAAATGAAAAAGGAAAAAATAGAAAAGAAAAAAACCAGAAATGAAAAAATGAAAAAAATAAAAAAGAAAAAATGAAAAATAAAAAAAAATAAGAGAAAAAATGAAAAATAAAAAGGAAAATAAAATCGTCACAGTGCATTCCTTCACCCTCAGGAAATTGCTTCAGTGGGAAATCATGCTGTCTCGTCCTGTCCTCATTTTACCTGTGGCTAATTTTACCTGTGGCTAATTTTACCTGTGGCTACGTATACCTGTGGCTAATTATACCTCTGGCTAATTTTACCTGTGGCTAATTATACCTGTGGCTAAGTATACCTGTGGCTAATTTTACCTGTGGCTAATTTTACCTGTGGCTAATTTTACCTGTGGCTAATTTTACCTGTGGCTAATTATACCTCTGGCTAATTTTACCTGTGGCTAATTATACCTGTGGCTAGTTTACCTGTGGCTAATTATGTCCTTGGTAATTACAGGGCCACAGTCATTTAGAATTAGGTAATTAGTGTATCTGATTAGCACCTCTTAACTCCAGGACGCAGATTTTTATTAATGGATATTTTTTTTGTCAGCGATTTTTTTTTAGTGTCCTGGCGATTTTTTGGGTCTCTTGGCGATTATTTTAGTCTCCTGGCGATTTTTTATGGCTTCTTGGCGGTTTTTTGTCTCCTGGCGATTATTTTTTAGTCTCCTGGTGATTTTTTGGTCTGGTGATTTTTTTTTTTTTTTTATCTGGCGATTTTTTGGTCTGGTGATTTTTTTGGTCTCCTGGCGATTTTTTTCCTATGATTTTTTTTTGTCAGTGATTTTTTTTTGTCTCCTGACTATTTCTTTTCTCAGTTAAGGGGGATTTTTGGGGATAGGTAAACCCTTCATTATTTTATTTCCTGATTTACTTTTTTTTTTTTTTAGGGTAAGTCATGGAAGGATTGTCTTTTAAATGGATTCTTTTTTTCTTCTGGCGATTTTTCTTTGTTTTAGCTCAGGGGAGATTTTTGTAACAGGCGAGGATAGATAAAGCCCCCATTATATTATTCACTAACTCACTAGGAAAATTTTTTGGAGATGAGTAATGAGAGAGTTAATCAATATTCTCAGTCCTTCATGTATCCAACAGGTCATTCTTACTCATTGTCCTACATGCTTATTCATCTTCCCACATACTTATTCATTTTCCCACATACGTGTTCATTTTCCCACATACTTATTCATTTTCCCACATGCTTACTCATCTTCTCCACATTTCCTGTCATTTTTCCCCACATGGTTATTCATCTTCCCACATGCTTACTCATTTTCCCACATGCTTATTCATTTCCCCACATTCCCTGTCATTTTTCCCACATCCCCACTCATTTTCTTACATTCTCCCACAGTCTGTATTTCTGTAGTTCCTTCTGCCCTCCTCCTGTCCTCTTAATTCAGTGTGTCCAGGTATCTCGAGGTGAAAGGATGTTGAATTTGGTTCTCTTTTGCTTTTGTTTTACTGGAAAGAACACCTTGCAAGTCTACAGTCTTTGGTTTTTCTTCCTTCGTCTCTCTCTCTCTCTCACACACACACACACACACACACACACACACACACACACACACACACACACATTAACTCTTTCCTTACACTCCAGGTTTCCGATCCGTACGTTGGAACAGAAAGAAAGAATGCACCTCTTTCAACAAACAGGCATTGTTTTTGTTTTTTTATCTTTCATGGTGTCACTTTTTTTTTTTACCACCCCAAAAAGAAAAAAACTCCATCTCATGTCTATTCCTGGCTTTGATTTCTTTGCCATGAACATTAACTGCTTGATCTATACCTGTCCTAACCATATATATATTTTTTTCAACACGTTCTACCTCTTGTCCTGGCCTTTGGTTCCTTCTTCCTTGCATTAAAAAGAAAATATTACAGGAAAGGGCTGGCTATGTCTGTTATACACATTTTCGTTTTCCTCATATTCATCTAAAAGTCTGCTTGCATTTTTTTTTTTTTTTTTTTTTGGTAGGTGGCGACGACCATCATCCACTCACCTGATGTAATGCTGTCTACTTTTTCTTCACTTTTATCATTCTTTTTTTCCGTGTCTGCCCACCCGTCTTCCTATTTCCGCCATCTTTCCGTCTTTTTTCATTACTCCTCTTTCCTCTTCAGGTGGCTTTATAGCGACTTTGGACGCTGGATTTCTTTCATGGTGAATTTCGTTTTGGGAAGCTCAAATTTTGCATGCACTAAGCCTTGGATTTCCTTTTTTAAATAATGTGATAATGATGGTAATAATAATAATAATAATAATAGTAACAAAACAACACTAATAATAATAATAATAGTAACTAACAACACTAATAATGATAATAATAATAATAATGATAATAACAACACTAATAATAATAATAATAATAATAATAATAATAATAATAATAATAATAATGATAATAATAATAATAATGATAATAATAATAATAACACTAACAACCCTTACCACTTATTAACCCAAGTGACCTCTAATGACCCACCTCGACCTGACCTGCCAACGAATCGCAGGTCATTGAACTTGGCCACCTGGTTCTTAATGAGGGCAGAGTTGTTCCGAATCTCAGCGCAGCAGTTCTCATCGTTCCCTGCCCGTACCGTGACTACCGTACCATCCTGCACCGCTCCCAGTACCACCACTCTGAGGGCAAAGGAGGAGGATTGAGTTAGGTTACCTGTGTGTGTGTGTGTGTGTGTGTGTGTGTGTGTGTGTGTGTGTGTGTGTGTTTTCTGAGGGCTTATTTACCTGTGTATCCATGTGTTTGTCTGTCTGCTCATATATATCTTTCTATTTTGTCTGTCTGTCTATCTGTCTACTCGTGTATCTCTCTGTTTTCTCTCTCTTTCTGACTACTCATATATTTCTATCTTGTCTGTCTATCTTCCTATCAATCTATCTATCCCTCTTCCCTTGTTGAAATTGTCTCTGTGTACGTACCTCCATAATCTATCTGTCCGTCTATCTATCTATCTGTCTATCTATCGAGAGTGTAGAAGCAGGAACAGGAGAGGACAAAACACAGAATTACCTTAAAAACCAATTACACCTCAAAATGACTCATAAATCCACCCACACATCACTCACGCCAATAAATGTTCACAGTCTTCACCTCACAGCCAAAACAGTTCAACCAAAGCCTAGTAAATTATGCTCGAGAAATAGCGATTGTGTGGAGATAACGAGGGGGAAAGCGGAGATAAGGGGAACACATTGTCGGGTTGAGGAAGCGCCCTAACACCATTTTCCTCGGCGGTTTGGTATGCATATTACACCTTGGAGAGGTATATATAAGGGAGGGATGTGTGAGCTGGGGGGGAGGGGGGGCAGTGAAATGGCCGGGGACAGGGTGACATGGAGGCGATCTGTTTGTGGCCTCCCCTTACGGGATTAAGGCGTCTGGCAGTAGATATATAGACCTTCCTACCCTCCTCTGGTTTACGTACAAGTTATTTCAATATCGCCATACTCTGAATAAGTAACCTACAGAAGGATATTAACCAGCCATAGCCAAAAATAAATCGCTAAGGAAGAGGTGTTAGGGAGAATATAGGCCATAGTTTATAAAAGATATAATTAACAGATCTTCCTTTCCGTCCTTCAGAGTCACTTCAGTCCGATTATTTTTCATTTTATTTATTTATTTATTCTATTTTTTACTAATGTCTTGCTACCACTATATGACTGTAGTGAACTTAGAAGAAATCCTTAGTACTGTAGTGGTTAATGAAGACAAATATTTAACACATACTTAGAAATTTCACCCAAAATTGTATAATAATAATAATAATAATAATAATAACAGTAGTGATAACAGTGATAATAACAGTAATAATGATGATGATGATGATGATGATGATAATAATAATAATAATAATAATAGCAGTAATAATAATAATAATAATAATAATAATAATAATAATAAATCGATCTCCGGACTGAAGGGATTAATATAAAAGCGATATTGAAGTGGAGGAGAGAGAGAGAGAGAGAGAGAGAGAGAGAGAGAGAGAGATCAGCGGATAAAGGTAATTGACGGGAAGGGATGGTATTAAATTGTACCTATACTCATTTTACTCTAACTTGGCCTAAAATTTCCGTCTGCTTGTCTTGATATATATGATGCTAGTCACGAAGAAGTGCTGTGGAAAGATTATAGAGCCGTGTACTCTACTGTAACGTGGCCTAAGATTGCCACCTCCGTTTACAAATATGCTAGTCACGAAGAAGTGCTGTGGAAAGGTTGTAGAGCTGTGTACTCATTCTACACTAATTTGGCCTAAAATTGCCGTCTCCGTTTAGATATATGCTAGTCACGAAGAAGTGCTACGGAAAGATTATAGAACCGTGTACTCTTTTTACAGTAACTTGGCCTAAAATTACCGTCTCCGTTTAGAAATATGCTAGTCACGAAGAAGTGCTGTGGAAAGGATGTAGAGCTGTGTACTCATTTTACCCTAACTTGGCCTAAAATTACCGTCTGTCCGCCTAGAAATACGATGCTAGTCACGAAGAAGTGCTGCGGAAAGGATGTGGAGGCTTAAACTTGCTCTCTCTCCATCTTTGTAGCAATAGATTAACACTAGATATGTGGCGCTAGTCACGAAGAAGTGCTATGGAAAGGATGAAGAGCCGTAGTATTGTGTTATTCTACCCCTGAGCTACGTGAAATTAAGCTACAAAAGGACGAAAAATCTGGGCCAAGTCGAAATGAAAGATCTGTAGTCACGAAGAAGTGCTAAACGATTCATTTCACTGTAGTAAGGTTATTTTGTCGGGAATACTCTATCGGGAAGGCTAATTAGTCGGGTGTACTCGGTCGGGAAAGCTAATTTGTCGGCTTTAGCGCGGTCGGAAGGGAGTAGGTATTGAATATAGACCCTTGTTTGGTGTGTGTGTGTGTGTGTGTGTGTGTGTGTGTGTGTGTGTGTGTGTGTGTGTGTGTGTGTTTTAGGCAAGGAAGAAGGAACCCAAGGCCAGAAGTCCGCAGTAAATAAATAAATAAATAAAATAACAGAGCCCAATTCGTAACAATCAACCCTTTCAGATCAAAGACATTAATTTTTTTTCCTGCATTGCCAATTCGAAAAAAAAAAATCCATCCAAAACTAAAATCGTCATAGAGAGAGAGAGAGAGAGAGAGAGAGAGAGAATTAGAGAGGTGCTCGGACTGAAGGGATTGATGGAGGTTGTATTCGAGCACTACCTGTTCAAAAAAAAAAAAATCCTAAAAAATAAAATCGATAGCGAGAAAAAAACTAGCGATAATGAGAGAGAGAGAGAGAGAGAGAGAGAGAGAGAGAGAGAGAGAGAAATAATTGAGGTGCTCGGGCTGAAGGGGTTAAGTCGCTGTCGAGATTTCCTTCCTAATCCATCGCTTAATAAAAAAAAAAAAAAAAAGATTTTTTTTCTCTTTAACATTTTATGATATTTCGTCGGTGAAGGAAGCTCCCTAACGCCTCCTCCTTAGCGATTCATTTTTGGGGCTATGGCTGGTTAATATCCTTTCTGTACGTTATTTATTTGAGATAAGAGGGAGTGAGTTGGGGGGAGGGCAGTCAAATGGTGGGTGACAGAGCGACTTGAAGCCGTTTTGTCTGCGGCCACCCTTTGTGGGATTAGGGTGTCAGGCTATAGACAGATAGACGTTATTTATGCAGGGTATGGCGATATTGGAAGGATTACGCAACTCAGAGGAAGACAGCAAGGTTTAGATAGCACAATAAATCGCTTAGGAAAAGGTGTTAGGGAGTTGCCTCAACCAACCACAATAAGGCCCTTCATCATTTTGCTGTGGTAATGTATTTGATGATTCGTTCTTGTCATAATCAGACGATTTTAGTCAGCTGAGAAGGGATTATTATTATTATTATTATTATTATTATTATTGTTGTTGTTGTTGTTATTGGTGGTGGTGGTGGTTGTATTATTATTATTATTATTATTATTATTATTATTATTATTATTATTATTATTGTTGTTGTTGTTATTGGTGGTGGTGGTTGTATTATTATTATTATTATTATTATTATTATTATTATTATTATTGTTGTTGTTGTTGTTGTTATTGGTGGTGGTGGTGGTATTATTATTATTATTATTATTATTATTATATTGTTACTGCTGTTATTATTATTGCTATAATTATGATGATGATTATTATTAATACTGGCATTATTGGTGTTGCCACTGGTATTATTATTATTATTATTATTATTATTATTGGTATTCACCGTCAGCAGGTAGAGAAAATAAAGAGGAAGAAATTGAGAAAAATAAACAAAGAAAAGATAAAAAACGAAAAACAAAAAGGAAAAAGGTTATAAACGAAAAGAGAAGAAAATGGAAAAAAAAAAAAAAAGAAAGGAGAAATAAAACAATTAAAAAAAAGGGAAGAATTTGCTGGTGAAGGGGTTAATGAGGCCTGCATCTTAAAATCCATCAAATAAGACGATTAAAATTTCTCCCAAGATGAGTAAAATCGTCTGTAGGGAGCGAGGAAATAATACGACCTCGGATTGAAGGGGTTAATGGGGCCCGAAAGAGAGGAAGAAAAAAAAAATTGGTTAAATAAGGAGAAGGTGATTAATAAGGTGGTTATTTGTAGGGTATGGTGTGTTTCCTGCACCCATACATGTTCATTATTATTATTATTATTATTATTATTGTTATTGTCATCATCATCATCATCATTAACACTACCACCACCACCACCACCACCATCATCATCATCATCATCATTAACATCATCATCATCATCATTAACATCATCATCATCATCATCAACACCACCACCATCATCATCATCATCATCATTATTATTAACATCATCATCATCAACACCACTACCACCATCATCATCATCATCATCACTTAAAAATGAGGAATGTTAGAAAATATATATATATATTTGTGACGTTACAGTACACAATAGAGAGTTGAATTAAGATAGAGTGATAATGGAAGAGATAGTTATGAAATTGGGAAGACCTCCCCTCTCTCTCTCTCTCTCTCTCTCTCTCTCAAGGGAACAATCTTGCGGGGTCCTGGCCTTTGGTTCCTTCTTCCTTGCATAAATAAAAGCAATCTGGCTGTGGATGGTGAGAGGGACGCCTTCACGTGGTAGCACACCTGGTTATACAAACGTCCCTCAGCATCCTCCCTATCCACCGAAGGGCGGAGGGTGGACTGCAAGGGGGAGAACCTCAGCCTGCAGTCCACTGGGTTGACCTCCAATTGAACCTGGCTATCTATCTATCTATCTATCTGTCTGTTGGGGTCAAAATATTCTGCCTAATGCTCTGTATAACCCTTTCAGCCTGAGGACTTTTTTTTTCTTTCCTCCAGCATTTTCTTTTCTTTTCTTTTTGTTTTCTTGTTTTATGCAGATTTATTGTTTGTTTTTTTAAGGGTGTCATCGGGCTGAAGGGGTTAATAGAGGTGTAAAGGAAGGTGATTTAGAGTGAAGATAAACTGAATTCTATCTCTCTGGCTGTCTATCTATCTGTCTGTCTGTCTGTCTACCTATATCTATCTATCTGTCTGTCTACCTATATCTATCTATGTCTGTCTATCTATCTATCTGTCGGTCTGTCTATCTATCTGTCTGTGTTTATCTGTCTAGCTATTTATCTGCCTAGTCTGTCTATCAATCTGTCTATCTGTCTGTCAAGCTATTCATCTGTCTATCAATCTATCTGTCTATCTATCTGTCTGACTGTAGGTACTTCGTTTTCACCTGCATGATCCGTAACCCCATCCTGCTCAGGTGTCGTTGGATGAATTTGACTATACTCTTTTCACCTTAACTTGGCCCAGATTTTCATTCTTTGGCAGCCTCTTTCACGTAGCTCAGTGGCAGGAAAAAGACAATATTGTGGCTCTACATCATTTCCGTGGCACTTCTTCGTGACTAGCACGATATTCTAGTGTTAATCCACTGTTATGACAGCGTTGAAGATGGAGGGATGGCAGATTTCGGCCAAGGAAAAGTGAACATGGGATAGTAACCAAGGAGACTCGATTCCTGATAGGGGTCATTGAATTTTACAAAGCCTGGGTATATAGGTAGATAGACAGAAGTTGTGAGAGTGACCCGGTTCCGTCAGATGAAGGAATAGACAGGCAATCTGTCACATGCATCTATCTTACCTGAAGGCAGTGGGCAGGGTCTTGTTGGATCTCCAGTGTGGTGGCAGTACTGAACACACCACGTTGGGAGCTCCTGTTCTCACTAGGTCCCCCCCACCCCCCATCACCTCACCCCACCCCCCCACCCCACCCCCCACATACTCCCCCCCGCCCAGACCCACCTCTGAGAACATCGGGTGGGTGCACAGGGGTGGGCGGAGTGGGCTTGGTGTTGTGGTGGGGTGGGAATGTAATGGGTTACGTGGGAGATGGGTTTGTGGGTGTGGGAGAGGGTGTGGGTATGTATGTGGATGTGGGAGAGGACGTGGGTGTGTGTATATTGGTATGTGGGTGAGGGAGAGGGTGTGGATGTTGGAGAGGGCGTGGGTATGTGTATGCTGGTGTGTGGGTGTCGGTGTGGGTATGTGGGTGGGCTTTTGATCAAGGTATAGGAGTTTGAGAGTGGAAATGTGGGTGTTAGGATATGATGTGTGTGTGTGTGTGTGTGTGTAAGGGTTAGAGGAAAGTAGGTGTGGATGGGTGACTGGAAGTGTATGTGGATGTCGGTAAGTGGAGAGTAGGTGTGGGTGGGTGGGTGTGAGATGAGTGGGTGGGTGGGTGGGCGGGTGAGTGGGTGTGAGGGAGGTTCTGTAAATCTTGTTATCGTCCTAATTACCTTCGTTATCAGTTATCAGATCTCATTAACAACTTATAATCATTTACATCTGTTTGTTTCGTTTCTCCGTATTTTCATGAACGTTCTTCTTCTTTTCAGTGTTCATCGCTCAGTTCCAATCGTTCACCTTGTTTTCATATTCTTTCGATCACACTGTCTTTAAATCCATCACATTATGGCCTCGTCACCAGTGTTCCAAAAATCATCAGGCTCTTTCATATGTTTATATTATATTTCGCATTCTTCTTTTTTCTTAACTTCTCATATATTATCGTTCACTTTCACCTGACACAAGTTGCCCTTAATTATTTTTCACATTTCTTAATATTGAATTAAATCGTAGTGTTTATAATTACGGTTTATTTGGTTTATATGCTTTTTTTTTTCCTCACGGTGTTTTTTTCTGTTCTTTTCAGGTATGTTTCATTTTGGTCACCTGGTGAGTGGAGAGTTGTTTCATTTCGTCTCTCTCTCTCTCTCTCTCTCTCTCTCTCTCTCTCTCTCTCTCTCTCTCTCTCATAAATACTAGATTAACCTAAGTACCCTCATTAATCTAGACACCTCATTAGGGCAGACACTAGTGTTTTACGGAGATAACTACCCGCCTCATACACATAACAACATAATTAACCGCTTCGACCCGTGGATAATGCTGGAGAGGGGCGCCTTCACGTGATGGCACTGATATAACTGGGTGGTGGAGCTGCCCGGTTATACAAACGGCCCCCAGCATACTCCCCATCCCCTGAAAGGAAGATGGTGGGCTGCAGGGGAGGGGTAACTTCAGCCTGCAGTCCACTGGGTTTACTGATGAACCTGGATTACAATTGCTAACCCGTGGACACTTCCTTTTTCTATCTACACACGATTTTATTCTCATTATTTTGTTCTTATTCCTATTTTATTATTATTTTTATTTTATTCATATTCTTTTGTTATTCTTATTTAGTTCCAGTTCTTATTATTAATCTTATTTAAATCTTCATATTTTATTCTAATCCTTATTTTATTCGTTGTCTTTTTCTTATTATCTTATTTTTCTTTTTATCATTATTTTATTATTCTTATTTTACTCTAATTTTTATTTTTTGTTTATTCTTATTCATATTATATTCGTATTCTTATCTGGGGGGATTTTTTTTTTTCCGAAATAGGATGGTTACATGTTTTGCTTTATGCAGAAAGAAAGAACCAAAGGCTGAAAATTAGGAAAATGGCATTGCAGAAAGTGAGCCAAAATCTAGATCCGCTTATTTCGCGATGCCTGGACATTGTGCTTTTAAAAGGCTGGAGGTCATAGGCAGAGGGAAATACAGACAGAAGAAGGAAGATTCAGAGATGGCTTTTACACTAGAGAGTTGGACAGAAAAGGGGTGAGAATGCTTTGCTAGATGGTTAGTATGTGCCAGCTGTAATGGAGGAGGGATGCAAGCAGATGGTGTTGATGATATGTTGATGATGGTGACAATGATGATAATGATGGTGACGAGGATGATGATGGTGATGATGATAATGATGGTGATGAGGATGATGATGGTGATGATGATTATGGCTGACGATAATGATGGTGATGAGGATGATGATGGTGATGATGATTATGGCTGACGATAATGATGGTGATGATGACGACGGCGGCGGCGGCGATGGTGGTGAAGATGATGATGGTGACGGGTAATGATAATAATAATGATAATGATGACGACAACGATGATGGTGCAGATAATGATAGTAATGGTGATAATGACGATGATGATGGTAATAATAATAATAATAATAATAGTAATAATAATAATAATAATAATAATAATAATAATAATAATAGTAATAATAATAATAATAATAATAATGAATATAATCGTGTGGCGTTAGCTGAAGTAATCCACGCAATCCTAAATCCCCGAACAAGACGTAAATCCCTTCAGTAAGACGATTTTTTTATTTATTTTTTCTTCCTCCAGACGATTTTATTCTCCTTACGGGGGGGAGGGGGATGTAGAGGGAGTTCCTATATTTCTTTCACTTTAACTTGGCCCATTTTTTTTTTTTTCCGTCCTTTTGCAGCTTATTTCACGTAGCTCGGTGGGGGGAAGAGGGTGGTGCTACGGCTCTCTTTTCCATAGCACTTCTTCGTGACTAGCATCGTATTCTAGTGTTGATCTATTGTTGCAACTCGGCATTCACGATGGAGAGATGACAGTTTTAGGCCAAGTTAGTGTGAAAAGGGTATAGTAGTAGTAGTAGTGGCAGCAGCAGCAGTAGTAGTAATAGTAATAGTAGTAGTAGTTAAACGCCAGACTCATCCGAAATGTGAACCCAGTGGACTAAAGGCTTAAACTGCCCTTGTGCAATCCACCATCCTCGTTTGGGGTGATAGGGAAGTAGCTGAGGGACGCGTGTATTAACCAGGCAGGGAATCCGGCCGGCTGTATCAGTGCCACGACGTGAAGGCGACCCTCAAGAGAAAGGATTAGACTGTATCTAACTCCTATGCTGAATAAAATCGTCTAATGAAAAATTAAAAAGACATCGCCGTATGGATTTTAGTGAGAAATTTTCACCCCCAACTCCCATGCTGAATAAAATCGTCTGTCAGTTGCCAGGATGGAAAATAAACAGACCACCATAGTGATTTCAGTGAGATTTTTTTTTTTTTTCACCTCCAACTCCCATGCTGAATAAAATCGTCTGTCAGTTGCCAGGATGAAAAATGAATAGGCATCACCATATGGATTTTGGTGAGGTTTTTTCACCCCCAACTCCCACGCTGAATAAAATCGTCTAATAAAAAAGACATCGCCATATGGGTTTTAGTGAGATAATTTTTCAGCTCCAACTCCCATGCTGAATGAAATCGTCTGTCAGTTGCCAGGAATGAAAAATGAATAGGCATCACCATGTCTATTTTAGTTGCGTAATTTGTCAGCCTCTTCCGTCCGATCACGCGCTGTAATTTTACTGTTATTTTTCCCACCACCAGACGATTTTCCTCAGCTTTTTTTTTTGGGGGGGGGAATGTTCGAGCTGGAGGGGTTAAGTAGCGCCTTCGTTAACCCCCTCCCCCCACCACCAAACGTCTTCATAAAGAAAATCGCCCCCCCCAAAAAAAAAAAAAAAACCGTCATCTTCTTCCCTATCTATCGATCTATTGCCAAACGCTTGAATGTCGTAAGGGGTGGCCGCAAACAAATCGCCTCCATGTCGCCCTGTCCCCCGTCATTCCGCTGCCCTCCCCCCAGCTCTCTCTGAATAATATCGCCTAAAACTAACCGTAATAGGATATCATGTCAGGTTCGTATGTCGCAGCTAAAGGGGCAGTTGTGCTGCCTGGATTCACGGATGTACTGTATATTCATGTTATAATTTCAATGATCTTTTTGTGTCTGGTTGGTCTGTGTTTTTGTGTTGCTGGTGTATTGAACGAATTAATGGAGTAATGTGTGTGCGTGTGGGGAGGTGAATGTGTGTGTGTGGGTGTGTGGGTGTAAAATGTACTGGTTCTTAAATTCTCTAGTTTCATCTCCTCAAGATAACCTGTCTTATCCTTCAACAATACTATTTTATTCTCAGTACTTCCAGTCTACTTAACTATCGGGAGTTTTCTTGCAGTGAAAGTATTAGCAACAGGTTCCGGTAACTTCCTCTGTTATAAGATGTCTCCCCCCAAAAGAATAAAATCGTATGGTAAAAAAAATAAATAAATAAATAATATGAAAAAGACATCCACGGGCTGTATGGGTTGAAAACACGTATATGTTATTATTTTTTTATGCAAAGAAGAAGGAACCAAAGGCCAGAAGCCCACAAGACTGCTCCCTCCAAGAAAAAAGAACTAGATAACAGAGCCAAACTGAAGTAGAGGTTACAGATATAAAGCAGAAATATATAGTTTTTTTTTTTTTTAATGAGAAAAAATAATCTTTATATTTATATCTCCAATGACGTAGCTTTTGGTGTTGTAAAATTGAGTGAATATTATTGTTTATGAGTTGATTTTGATGTTTGAAATTGCCAATGACCTTTCTTTCAGTACGATTATTATTATTATTATTATTATTATTATTATTATTATTATTTACAAGCCAGACGATTTTCTATAGCTCATAAAAGCCCTGTCACACTGAAGGGTTTAGTTGGTATGATGTAAAGCACCTCTCTAAATAAGTATGTCCTGTTAGCGATAATAATAAAAATGACTCCATTATAAAGGCTAAAAAATGCTCCCTTCCTCACCCCCACCCGTCATCCTTCATGGCCTAACCACCTGTCGCGTCTTCTGCCAGTAGATCAGCTGATATTGCACCAGCTGATCGCATGTAAACAAACCACGAGTGCACGTGTTCGGGCGCGTGATAACAGTTCCATTTTTTTCCGCTTATTATTTTATCATCACTCACTTCCCTCCCCCCCTCGTCCCTCTCCCCTTCCTTCCTCCCTTCTCCCACTCTGTCTTTCCTCCTTCTCTCCAAACTCCTCACCTCTGCTGTACACTTCATCAGCTGATCACATGTACAGTAGACACATCAGCTCGTGCATGACATCAATTCCAGGTCAGTGCTTATTTTCTCATCACTCTTAAAACTCACTCCCCGTCCCTTTCCATTCCCCTCCCTCCTACTCCCTTTTCGGCTGTCTTTCTCCCGTCTCTCTTATCCACATGTCAGCATCACAAACAAACAAACCAGCACGTGGGTGACATCATTTCCAGTTATTTTATATTCTCGCCACTCTTAGCACCTCTCCCACCCCCCACTCCCTTCCCTCCTGGACCTTCTTGGCTTACGCTTTTCTCCGATTCCCCTCTCCAACTCTCAGCTCATCACATGTAAACAAATCAACACGTGCGTGACATCTGTTCCATTCCGTCGCTTAGTTTTTCGTCACTCGCAGCAGTGCTCACTCCTTCCCCCCCGTCTCCCTGTCTTTCTTCCTACCCCCTCTCGACTTGGTGTTTCCTCAGGCGCTTCTTCTCTCCCGGTCTCTGGCACCCCACACCTCCTGCGGCAACGCGGTGACTGCCCGTGGTTTCACTTGCGGCTCTGCGGTCTGCCACGCTGGTCTCCGTAACCCCTCCCACTCACACCTCGACTCCGCCCACCTACACATTTCCAACTCTTAGTTTCTTTTTTTATTTTCCCCATTTTTATCCAAACTTTTCATACAGTTTCACCCACGTCTGTGATGATTTCTATACATGTTTGATTAGCATAGTTGTGGTGTATTTGTTTTTAAGCGTAAATAATGACGAGAAATGTATAAACTGATTGAAAATGCCAGATGTCCAGCTCAGATATTTTATTTAACTCCACCTGTTATTTTATTAACCTCACTTATTTGAGTTGCATCTGTGACTGATTTAATACATGTACGAATAGCTAAGTTGCCGTGTATACTTGAATGAATGTGAAGGAATATAAAAATGTGTAAATTGCCGGAGTGAATGAGAGGGCGGGAGTTTGTCCAGTGGTTGACCAATAAGGTAGCACTGTGGTCGACTAGCCCCGCCCCTCTACGCCACCACCGCTACCACACTCACCACCACCTTCACCACTACTGCCACCACCGTCATCACCACTACCAGTGCCATCATCATCACAATACCACCCCCGTGACTACTGTTGCTGCTACCGTTACTGCTACTACTACCACTATTACTACCACTACTACTGCTCTCTCACCTCCACCTTCACTACTACTACTGCTGCTACCATCATCATCATCATCATCATCATCATCATCATCATCTTCTTCCTCCTCCTCCTCCTCTTTCTCCTCCTCCTCCTCTTTCTCCTCTTCCTCCTCCTCCTCTTTCTCCTCCTCCTTCTCCTCTTTCTCTTCCTTCTCCTCTTTCTCCTCCTCCTCATCATCATCATCATCATCATCATCCCGACCTTTTCCAACCCTAAGATATGATGGCTTGTGTCAAGAAAGAGAGAGAGAGAGAGCGAATTAATCAACAGCATCCTCAGTGTATTGGGCCACACACACATTCACTCACGTTTCAAGCCCCAAGAATCCTGACTCCACCTTTGGAGAAAAAAATCTTATCTATTGCATAACATCAAGTAAGGGGTTCTTAGTTGATAGTGTCGTTTGCTTGTAGTGTTAGGTCTCTCTCTGTCTGTCTGTCTGTCTGTCTGTCTCTCTCTCTCTCTCTCTCTCTCTCTCTCTCTCTCTCTCCAAAGACTGGTTTATTGTTGTAGAAGGGAGCGTCCACCATCCACACACCTGATGTAGTGCTATTCTTAGTAACTCTACACTAAGTGACAAGCCAGATGGTTTCTTGTTCAAGAAGCCATTTACTACGCTGGGTGGTAACCATACAGCTAGATTGACACCTGGTAGTGTAGTGGGCTAAGGCGCTCCAACCGGATGTGGCGCATGAGGAATCAGATACAATGGCAGTTTTGGATATGTTGCTTACCTTATACCACTCAGGGAAGAGAGACAGGTCACTAGCCTTCCATTCCTTCCCCTAACCCCACGTTTCCTCCTCTCCTCTACCTTTTCTCTTCTCTTCTCTTTATTTTCCTTCCATCCCATCCCTTCCCTTTCTTCCCATCCCAGCATCCCTTTTCTTTCTCCATCTTAATTATCCTCCCTTTCCTTCCTTCAATCCTTCTCCCTTATTATTACCTCTTCTGCTCTACCTCTCTCCTTTTCCCTCCCTTCCTTGCCTCCCCTCTCTTCTTCCCTTCCCAGCATCCTTCCTCTTCCTTCTGCCCCCTTCTTTCTCTCCCCGCTTCTCCTCCCCTATACACCTCTGCACTTCCTTCTCCCCATTTCTTTTTCTTCCTTCCCTCTCTCCTCTCCCTCCTTCCCTTCCCCTTCTCCTCTTCCCAGCATTCCTCCTCCTCCTTCTTTCTCATCCCTCCCCCTCTCCTCTCCATCCCCCCCTTTTCCTCTTCCTCCTTCTCCCCTCTTCTTTCTCTTCCTCCCCTTCTCCTCCCCTCCATTCCCCTCCCCTCCCCTCCCCCTTTCCCTTTGGCGGTGTCTTTGGTGTCAGATCAAAGGGTAGGGGAGGGGAAAGGGGGGGTGGGTGAGGGGGGAGGGGAGGGGGGAAGCAACACAAACACACACAAACACACGCACAAACACACGCACTCGCAACCCCACCAACGTAAACAAAATGGCCGCCTCTGGGAGCACAATTTAAAAGTTTCCCGCGCTTTTTCATCCTTAACGGTCGCATCCCCCCTTTGATTTAACCGTCACTTTGTCCAAAACACCTCGTCCTAACTTCGTCTAATTTTCCTTCACTTTTGTCTAACTTTCTAACCCAAAATGACAGGGATGTGAGGGGATATAGATGTTAGAAGCGATTTAGAGGTTAGTGAAAGAGTTCGAATAGGGAAATAAAGTCGTTTTAGGTTTCTTTTAAGAGGAAGTCGATGTCCAGTTTGAATGTTCGGACGGCTGAGGTGGCCCCGTTCAAATAAACAAGAAGACGCGGGAGTTTGTGTTGACAGGAGGGCACAAAATGGCGGCTGGTGTCATGGTTTTCACACACACACATGCATACGTACACACACACACACACACATGCACATATGGACACCGGCTTACACTGGGTCTATTACACACACACTCATACAGGATTACATACACGCTGATAAACAAGTCACTCTCTCTCTCTCTCTCTCTCTCTCTCTCTCTGTCATACAAGATTACGTACATACAGTGATATGCAACTTACACCTTCCCCCCCTCTCTCTCTCTCTCTCTCTCTCTCTCAGGTT
>NC_136980.1:2060000-2077500 GCF_032717465.1 Coenobita brevimanus | reverse complement strand
CCAACATTATTTCTCCTCTTCTTCCAACATTATTTCTCCTCTTCTGCCAACATTATTTCTCCTTTTCTGCCAACATTATTTCTTCTCTTCTGCCAACATTATTTCTCCTCTTCTTCCAACATTATTTCTCTTCTGCCAACATTATTTCTCCTTTTCTGCCAGCATTATTTCTCTTCTGCCAACATTATTTCTCCTTTTCTGCCAACATTATTTTCTCTTCTGCCAACATTATTTCTCTTCTGCCAACATTATTTCTTCTCTTCTGCCAACATTATTTCTCTTCTGCCAACATTATTTTCTCTTCTGCCAACATTATTTCTCTTCTGCCAACATTATTTCTCCTCTTCTGCCAACATTATTTCTCTTCTGCCAACATTATTTCTTCTCTTCTGCCAACATTATTTCTCCTCTTCTGCCAACATTATTTCTTCTCTTCTGCCAACATTATTTCTCCTCTTCCAACATTATTTCTCCTTTTCTGCCAACATTATTTCTCCTTTTCTGCCAACATTATTTCTCCTCCTTTGCCAACATTATTTCCTGCCTTCTAGATTGGTCCTCTTCTGCCAACATTTTTTCTCCTCTTCTGCCAGCATTATTTCTCTTCTGCCAACATTTTTTCTCCTCTTCTGCCAACATTATTTCCCATTTTCTATATTTCTCCTCTTCTGGCAGCATTATTTCTCTTCTGCCAACATTATTTCTCCTCTTCTGCCAACACTATATCTCCTCTGCCAACATTATTTCCTGCCTTCCTTCTCTTCTGCCAACATTATTTCCTGCCTTCCTTCTCTTCTGCCAACATTATTTCTCCTCTTCTGCCAACACTATATCTCCTCTGCCAACATTATTTCTTCTCCTCTGCCAACACTGTATCCCACCTTCAGTATACCCTTCTTTCTCATAATCTTTTCTTGTGAGGTTTAGGCTGTAATTTGCTGTATGATTATTTTTTCTTCCTCTGGTCACCCTCTTAAAAAAAAAAAAAACTACAGTTGTCTAAAAATAAAAAAAAGTTCATGTATTATCCTCCATTCCCACAGCCATGAGAAAAGTGTGTACGAACTTTTGCACAAACCTGTACAGTAAGGGAGAAAAGTTAGTCTGACATTTCACTGCGTCTGCTTCATACTTGGTTCGTATCCATCACGGCCCTTCTTGATCACCTTCTTTATCTTATCAAGGAGACACACCTATGGGCTGAGAAATCCGTAGAGCAGAGGCACACACACACACACACACACACACACACACACACACACACACACACACACACACACACACACACACACACACAGGATGGTGGGGAGAGGATGTAATGTAATTTTGTTTTATGTAAGAAAGAAAATACTGGAAAAAAAAAAAAGGCACTCTCTCTCTCTCTCTCTCTCTCTCTCTCTCTCTCTCTCTCTAATTGCCCTCATTAACTCTACGGTAGCCTCACACTCCCACCATTATTACCTGTCTCGCCCCTAATGACCCCCTATTAAGACAAGCATCGTTAGGAGCAAGAGACGAAATTCCTCTGAGCGTAATTGCCTTATCTCTCAGCTCTTTAGGTCTGGATTTATGAGAGTTACCCCTTCAGGTCGATGATGCAGTTCCGTGCGTCGCGAGGAGGAGGGTATATGAGAGCGAGGCGTGGCGTAAAAGTGGTGGTGATGACTTGGAGTGGTGATGATGAGTTAGAGTGGTCGAGGTAGTGGTGATGATTGATGAGAATGGATGAGGTGTTGTTGAAGATGATGGTGATGATGATGGTAATTTAGAGTGGGTGAGGTAGTGATGATGAATGATGAGAGTGGTTGATGTACTGATGAAGATGATAATGCTGATGATAAATTAGGCCTTAGGGGATGAAGTATTGATGATGATGATGATGATAAGTTAGAGTGGTTGAGTTAGTGATGATGATTGGTGATAGTGAATGAAATATTGATGAAGATGATAATGCTGATGATGACTTAGGGGATGAAGTATTGATGATGATGATGATGATGAGTTAGAATAGATGTTGATGATGATGATGACAGTTAGAGGTAAAGACAAAGGTAAGGTAAGAGAGATGACGAAAAAGACTGTATTTAATAGAGAAAGACACAGGTAAGTACACGAGAGAGAGAGAGAGAGAGAGAGAGGTGACAGGTGAAGTGAGGTTTAACATTGATGCATGTGTGTGTGTGTGTGTGTGTGTGTGTGTGTGTGTGTGTAAGATAGGAAAGGGGAATGAGGTGAAAAGGGAATGTGGTTTTGAAAGGAGGAAGGGGGGGGGATTGGGGGAACGTGGGGAGGAGGAAGGGGAAATGGGGAGTGGTTGAGAAGGAAGTTGATAAGGAAGGCAATCTCTCTCTCTCTCTCTCTCTCTCTCTCTCTCTCTCTCTCTCTCTCTCTCTCTCTCTCTCTCTCTCCCCTTTGTCAGTCACTCATTCTGCATCCCTCCTCCCTCCTTTTCTTTCCCACTCTTCTTTCCTCCATCCCTCCCTTTGCCCCACTCTCTTCCTCCATCCCTCCCTCCTTCTCGCTCACCTTACTCCCTCCAGTCCTCTCTCAACCCCACATCCATCAAGGCAACTGCGTGTGGAATTTAATAACGTGGTTTGTAGTGCGGACGCAGAACAATAGATGGCACTGTCACTACGGGGCCGCCATCACCACTACCACCACCACCGCTAATGCCTACTTTACCCTCTCTCTCTCTCTCTCTCTCTCTCTCTCTCTCCTTCGTTGTTCTTCCTCATTTTACAGCCTCTTTCCCTGCATGATTTTCTTTATTTTCCTTCCTTTCTTCCTTCTTTCTTTCTTTCTTTACCTCCTCTTCTCTCTTTCTGCAACTTTCCTCCCTTTTTCTTTTACATCCTTTCCTTCCGGCACTCTCTCTTTTTACCTTCCCCTCTCCTTTCCTTCCTTTCTTCTCTCTTTCTCTCTTAAACCCCTCTTTTTCCCTTCCTCTTTCTCTTCCATCCATCCTTCCTCCCTCGTTTTATCCGCCTCTGCCCTTCTTTCCTCTTTATTGTCTTTCTCCTCCTTTACTTCCCTTCCTCTCCTTCCTTTCCTTCTTCATTTTTCTCTCCTCCCATCAATCCTTATTCCCTCTTTATGTTCAGTCTTTCTTTCTCTTCATTTCTTCTGTTTTCCTTCCTTTCCTCCCTCCACTTCTTTCCCATGTCCATTCCTTTCTTTCTTCTCTTCCAGTTTCCTCCTTCCCTCCCTCTCCCCTTTCCCACCTTCCCTTCCTGTTTCCTTTCCCTCCTTTTCCTCTCGTCTTTCCCTCCGTGCCTCCTTTCTTCCCTATCAGCCGCTCTCTTCTTCCCTCCCACGTCCACTCTTTTTCATTCTTCTCTTCTCGTTCCCTCCTCTCCTCCCTCTCTCCTTTCTCTCCTTCTTTTCCTCTAGTCATTCCCTCTTTCCCTCCTCCTCCCCTTTTCCTCCCTTCTTTTCCTCTCGTCTCTCCCTCTTCCCCTCCCTATCCACTTCCCTCCCTCCATCCCTCCTGTGCCCACTCCTGTTCTTTCGTCTCTTCTTCTTCTTCTTCCTTCCATCCCTCTCTCCTTTCCCTCTCGTCATTCCCTCCTTCCTTCCTCTCTCCTTTCGCTCCTTCTTCTCCTCTCGTCTCTTCCTCCTTCTCTCCTTCCCTCCCTCCTTCCCTCCCACCCGCGGAGACAGGAAAAGAGCATTTAAAAGCGACAAAAAAATATTGGAAAATAACAGACAGTGGTAAATGGTTAGGAGGAGGGTAGGGGGAGGGCAGACACACACACACACACACACACACACACACACACACACACACACACACACACACACATTCCGTTCTCATCATCATTGCTGTCACCACCACTATTATGGACACTTGTTACAATCATCATCATCATCATCACTATCACCACCACCATTACCACTGCTTCTGTCATAGAGTACAGTGTTAAAATTACTACCATCTGGTCATCATCATCACTATCATCATCATCATCACTACCACACCACCGCCATCATCATCATCATCACTACCACACCACCGCCATCATCACCACCACTACCATCACCATCACCACTGCCATCATCATGATCACTACCACCACCACCATTGCCATCGTCATCCTTATCATCATTATCATCATCATCATTACTACCATCACCACCACTGCCATCATCATCATCATCATCATCACCACCACTACCATCACCATCACCACTGCCCTCATCATCATCACTGCCACCATCACCACTGCCATCATCGTCATCATCATCATCATCACCACCACCACTGCTATCATCATCATCATCATCATCATTTATAACACACTCATTGCACCTCACCCCATCACATATAAAGATCTTGCAGCCAACGCATTCTCTCATTTCATATCCTTATCCGAAAAAATTGTCCTGCCTATTTCCACTTTAGTTTTTTAGCGAGTTGAATTCCCTTCTTTATCCGTTTATTTATCCCGTTTATTTTTGTTCGTTATTTGTCTTTATTAATTCCTTTATCTTTATTCCACAGTAACTTCTTGTTTTTCGTTATTTTATTATTATTAAAACTGTAATTTCACTTTAGCGGTCTCCTCCTCCTTCTGTTCTTTGTCATTCTTTTCTTGTGCCTTTCTTCTTTATCTTCGTTTTCTTATTATTATTATTATTATTATTATTATTATTTTATTATTTTATTATTATTATTATTATTTCACCGCTTTCACGTCCTCCTCCTCCTCTTCTTCTTTTCTTCCCTCTCTTTCTATTCTTTTTTTCTCTTCTTCCACCTCCTCCTCCTCTTCCTCCTCCTCCTCCTCCTCCTCCTCCTCCTCCTCCTCTACATTGTTGGTGTGGTTTAAAATGTTATTATTGATGAAGAGGCTTCCTTCCTCCTCCTTCTCTTCTTCCCTTCCCTCTTCTCTCTTTCTTTCCCTCATCCTTCCCTTCCTTCTCCATTCTTCTTTCTGTTTTCCTTCTTCCCCTCCTCCTCATTTATATTCTTTCCTCTCATCCTCTCTTTCTCTCATCCTTTCTTCCCTTCCTCCACCATTCATCATTCTCTCTCTCCTTCTTTTCCTCCTCCTCCTCCTTACTTATATTTTTTTCCTCCCATTCTCTCTCTCTCTCTCTCTCTCTCTCTCTCTCTCTCTCTCTCTCTCTCTCTCTCTCTCTCTCTCTCTCTCTCTCTCTCTCTGACTATCTATCAGTTAATCAGTCAGTTTTTATACCTACCTACCAACATACCTGTCTGTCTGTCAATATTTTCATCTATCTATCTATCTAAATCTACCTACATATCTATCTGTCAGTATATCTATCAGTCTGTTTGTCTACCTACCTCCATCTATCTGTCTATCTATCTGTTGATTTATCCGTCTATCTTCCTGTCTCTATATCTGTTTATCTATCTATCTATCTATCTGTCTATATTTGTCTGTCTGTCTGTATGTCTACTGTTTATTTATCCATACATCCATCTATCTATCTGTCTGTCTATCTATCTATCTATCTATCTATCTGTCTTTTTACCTATCTATCTGTCTATCTATCCATGTATTTATCTATCTCATTTCAGTATTACACAAGCCTCCATCACTCCCTCTCCATCATTCTTCCTTTATTTTCTTTCTTCATTTATTTTTTGTTTATTATTTTTCCTTCTTTCCTTCCCTCTCCTCCCTCCTCCCTTCTTCCTTCCTTCTCTCCTTCCCTCCCTCCTTCCTTCCCTCCTTCCCTCCTTCCTTTCTTCCTTCCTTCCATCCTTCCTTCCCTCTTTTTTTTTTCCTCTCCTTGTGGCCAAAATGATTACCCCCTTTCACATTCCTAAGCGTAGAGAGAGAGAGAGAGAGCGAGAGAGAGAGAGAAATACGTAACGAAAGCCTGGTACGGAGAGAGAGAGAGAGAGAGAGAGAGAGAGAGAGAGAGAGGTAAGATAGACAGATATTTAATGACAGCCTGGTAAAAAGCGGTTGACATATTGTTTAGTTCCTGCACCTGACTTTCATCTCTCTCTCTCTCTCTCTCTCTCTCTCTCTCTCTCTCTCTCTCTCTCTTTTTCAGTCAGTCTTTCTGTCTGTGTCTATCTGTGTCTGTCTGTCTATCCGCGTACCTGTCTATCCGTCTGTCTATTTGTCTGTCTGTCTGTCTTTCCATCTGCGTACTAGACTGTCATTGTGTCTACCTTACCCCCCTCTCTGTCTGTCCGTCTATCTATCTATCTATCTATCTGTCTATCTACCAGTGAATTAGTACACAAGGGTTGGAGTGAGTGAGAGAAAGCACTCTTCCTTTAAGACAGGAAGCAACTCATTCATTTGCCAAGCGGGAGGGAGGAGGAGGAGGAAGTTGGGAGAATGGGGAGGAAGGGAGGGAGGAAAGGAGAAGGAAACGAGGTGTGGAGAAGGGAGGAAAGGAAGAGGTGAGAAGAAGGAAGAAGGGAGGAAAGGAAGAGGTGAGAAGACGGAAGAAGGGAGGAAAGGAAGAGGTGAGAAGAAGGAAGAAGGGAGGAAATAAAAAGGAATGGGAGAGGTGAGAAGGAAGAAGGGAGGAAAGGAGAAGGAATGGGAGAGGTAAGACGAAGGAAGGAGGGAGGAAAGAAGCGACAAGGAGGAATGGAGGAAGAGAGGAAAGGAGAAGGAAAGAAGGAGGTGAGGTGAAGGAAAGGAGGATGGGAGGAAAGGAGAAAGAAAGGAAGAGGTCAGGTGAAGGAAAGAGAAAGGATGGAGGGAAGGAATGAAGGAAATAAGAATGAAAGGAAGAGGAGGAAAAGAGGAAAGGGGGAGAAAGGACAGAGAGGGAAGAAATGGAAGGAAAGGAAAATGGGAAGAAAGAAGGAAAGACACAAAGGTATAAGGAGACGGAGGGAAAAGAAAGAAAGAAAGAAAGACAAGAGGAAGAGAGTTCGTGGGAGAGATGAGTGATACAGTGATGTGAGCTGAATTTAATGAGAGAGAGAGAGAGAGAGAGAGAGAGAGTGAGAGAGAGAGAGAGAGAGAGAGAGAGAGAGAGAGAGAGAGAGAGAGATGAAGAAATTTCAATGCAAAATGAAAATGATCCTTTATGAATGGAGAGAGAGAGAGAGAGAGAGAACTAAAAGACAGATGAAAAAGAGAGTGAAGGCAAATGAACAACTATTTACAAGACAAAAAAACAGTGAAATGAATCTACGTAGACAGACAGAGACAGATGACAGCAAAAGACAGTAATTTACGCCGCACAGTGACAGCCAACAGCCCACGGGGAGGAGGGAGGGGGGAGGAAAGGAAGGGGAGTGGGAGGGAGAAGGTTAAAGAGTGAGAGGGAAGGGGTGAGAAGATGGGATGAGAGAGGGAGAGAGGGAGAGTAAAAAAAGGAAGTAGAGAAGAAAGAGAGAGAGAGGGGGGGAGAGGGAGAGAGAGAGAGAGAGAGAGGATAATGAATTGTGTTGCATTGACGTATACACACGCACGCACACACATCACGCTTGTATGTGGCTGTCGTGGTTGCTGCCTATGTGTGTGTGTGTATGTGAGGGAAAGAAAGGGTGTATGTGTGTGTGTGTGTATGTGAGGGAAAGAAAGGGTGTATGTGTGTGTGTGTGTATGTGAGGGAAAGAAAGGGTGTATGTGTGTGTGTGTGTATGTGAGGGAAAGAAAGGGTGTATGTGTGTGTGTGTGTGTATGTGAGGGAAAGAAAGGGTGTATGTGTGTGTGTGTGTCTGAGTGTGTGTGTGTGTGTGTGTGTGTGTGTGTGTGTGTGTGTGTGTGTGTGTGTGTGTGTGTGTGTGTGTGTATGTGTGTGTGTGTGTGTGTGTGTGTGTGTGTGTGTGTGTGTGTGTGTGTGTGTGTGTGTGTGCAGGGTAAACTATAACAAGCCTCACGCGTTGCAATAATACACCTTTACGATCCAGTTCCCTAATGACTCTGGCTGACTCCATTAAAACCCCTTCATGCCTCCCGTAACTCTACTTTTTTTCCCCCTCCATCTCTCCTTTCCTCCCTCCAATTTCCCTTTTTTTCCTCCATCCCTCCTTTCCTCCCTCCAGTTTTTGTTTTTCTCTCCCATTTGTCTTCTTCCTCCTTTCCTATCCAATTGTCTTTCTTCTTCTCATTTTCTTGATGTTGCTTCCCTCCCCCCCCCCCTCCCTTGAAGTAGTGATGTTTGGTATGGGAACTTGTAGGTTGAGAGAGAGAGAGAGAGAGAGAGAGAGAGAGAGAGTTGTGGTATCCTAGCCAGGACGTATCCCAGTACCAGGAATTATCATATCAAAAATAAATCGCTAAGGAAGAGGTGTTTGGGAGCTTCCTTAACCGTAAAGATTACAAGCCTAAACCTAATCTCACCTAACTTAACCCAGCAAGCGTCATATCGAAAATAAATCGCTAAAGAAGAGGTGTTAGGGAGCTTAACCGAAAAGAATAGTGCGTTGTTAATGTGGACCAGGTTAAGATGAATGGATTGTTAGTACCAACAAGTATCATATCGATAATAAATCGCTAAGGAAGAGGTGTTAGGGAGCTTTCTTAACCAGAGAGATTACTGATCTAGAAACCTAACCTCACCTAACATTAAATCGCTAAGAAAGAGGTGTTAGGTACTCGATACTGGCTTGTATTCTGGTCGATTATGGAGGCTCCCTAACACCTCTTCCTTAGCGATTTATATTGGGGTATGGCTGACTTTTTCCACGTTTTTAATGCAGAGTATGGCGATATGTGAAGGATTTGTGTAACACGAAGAACAGTAAAGTATAATTCAGGAAAATAAGTCGCTTGGGAAGTGGTGTTAGGGAGCCTTCTTAACCTCGTATGCGCACTCCTCTTTTTCTCTCTCTCTTTTTTTTTTTTTTTACCCTCTGTCAGTCTTGTTGTCTGTCTGTCTGTCTGTCTGTCTGTCTGTCTCTCTCTCTCTCTCTCTCTCTCTCTCTCTCTCTCTCACTCTCACTCTCTTTAATGGCCCGTCTCACCTGTCATTTCAGACCACAGGTAACGACTCTCTCAACCCCTGGACCTTGGATTGTCAATTCGACTGCTGATGGTTGTTAAGTGGGTGTTTTTCGGGTACCGTATTAACTTAGCTTGGTTTTTGTGGTGTCTGGCTGGGATAGGTTCGGTTAAGTTCCCTAACACCACTTCCTATTTGACTTATTTTGCTTAATTATACTGTACTGTCCTTTGTGTTACATAAATCCTTCCAGTAACGCCATACTCTGCGTTAACAGCGTGGACAAAGATAGCTATACCCCGAAATTAATCACTAAGGCAGAGGTGTTAGGGAGCTTCCATAATCGACCAAAATACAAGATCCTCGGTGAAGCTCCCTAACACCTCTTCCTTAGCGATTTATTTTTATGATACTCGCTGGTACTAATAAGTCCTTTCACCTTAACTTGGTCCACATCTTCGTACTTCTAAGGCTTATTCACTTAGCTCAGTGCCAGAGGGAGAGTGTTACGGCTCAACTTCCTTCCCACAGCACTTCTTCGTGACTAGCATCATATTCTAGTGCTAATCTATTGTTACAGCTCAGCATTGAAGAAGGAGAGATGGCAATTTTAGGCCAATTTAAGACGTAAAAAAGTATATAGTGTGTTTGTGTCCACCTGGTAAAGAGCCGTAACCCCCTTATCAGCCGAATTATTGGCAGGGTGTACTCAAACTAGTAACCAAGGAGACTCATACTAACGGATGGTCGAATTTCACTAGTAACCAAGGAGACATACTAACGGCTGCTCGAATTTCACCAGTAACCAAGGAGACTCGTGTGTGTGTGTGTGTGTGTGTGTGTGTGTGTGTGTGTGTGTGTGTGTGTGTGTGTGTGTGTGTCCAGCATTCTCGATAACATGACTTGTTTTTTTACCTGTAGAAAACATCAGCAGTACATTCTCTCTCTCTCTCTCTCTCTCTCTCTCTCTCTCTCTCTCTCAACTGCCTTCCCTATGTCCAGTAAACAACACAGCACACCACCAGAGAACTACCCAGCACACCCTCACATGTCACCACTTGGGCACACACACACAAACTCCCCCAAAATCTGCTCCTTAATCCTCTTGTCTGTCATTAGTGAATTTTGGCTCAGTTTGCATTGATGTATATTTGTTAAGGAAGAGGGAAAGAGGAGGAAAGGAAGAGAGAGAGAGAGAGAGAGAGAGGGTAATGAAAAAGAGAGCAGAGATAGGGAGGGGGAAGGTGTGAGAGGAGGAAACGTAGGAAGGAAGAGAAGTGAGAGGAGGAGAGGAGGGGGAGAGGAAGAGAGGGGGGAGGAAGTGGGAAATGAGAAAGAGAGGAGGGAAAGGGATAAGAAAAGTGGAAGTGGAAGAGGAAGAAACGGAGGAAGAGAGAGGAGGAGGAGGAGGAGGAAGAAGAGCGAGGGGGAGGAAGAGAGGGGGGGGAGGAAGTGGGAGAAAGAGGGCATAAACACAGCCATTAAGCACTGGATCCCTGAAAGAGAGAGAGAGAGAGAGAGAGAGAGAGAGAGACGCAGAATAATATAAATGGATTTGGTTGAAAAAAATAAAAAAAAAGACAGACTCACCAAGAAAGTAATATTGTATCATTTAATTTTTGCTTCAGAAAACAATAACAACAACAAAAGCGGATTATAAAAAAAACTATGATTTCCAGCTTGACATTGAAAAAATATTAGTTTTAAATGGTATCTCACACACACACACACACACACACACACACACACACTCTCTCTCTCTCTCTCTCTCTCTCTCTCTCTCTCTCTCTCTCATAATTTCCCTCCCCAAACATTTCCTGCCTTCTTCCCCCCATCTTCCCCAACCCTCCCTTCCCCATCCTTACCTATTTTCCTCCCCTTTATTTCTCATCCTTCCCTGCCTCTTCTATCCCCCATCCTCCCCTACGCTCCTCCCCACCTACCTTCCTGCCTATTCCCCTTCTCTCCATCTTTCTCCACCCCTTCCCTCCCCTACCCTCCTGCCTCTCCCCCTGCCTTATCCTGTCCCCTGCCTCGCCCTCCCTCCCCTGTTTCTCTCCTGCCATCCTTCTTCCTCGTTCGCCTGTGTCCTCTGCCTCACTGTTCCCTGCCTTCCCCCTACCCTTCTACCCTCTCCTTCCTCCTGCCTGCCCTCCTACCTTTCCCCCTGCCTACCTCCCTCCCTGCCCTCCTGCTTTCACCTCTGCCTGTCTCCCATGCCTCACTTGTTCCCTGCCTCCCCTCTACCCATCTACCCCTGCTTCTTCCTGCCTGCCCTCCTGCCTCTCCCTGCCTGCCTTCCTGACCTATGATGACCGGGCCAGTTCATACCCCAGTGCTAAGTCCCTACATCCCTTGTTTGTGTACTGCTGCTACCCTCTCAACCCCCCTACACCCCTACCAACCCCCCAACCCCACCCCACCCCCATCTTCTCACCCCCTCCTTCCTTCATGTTTTCTCTCTCCCTTCTTTTCCTTCTTTTGCTATTCCTGTCTCCCCCCCCCCTCCGTATTACCTGTTTCTCTCTCTCTCTCTCTCTCTCTCTCTCTCTCTCTCTCTCTCTCTCTCTCTCTCTCTCTCTCATGGATTAGCATGTCTTCCACTGATGTCTGTACTAAAACATTACCCTCCCCTCCCCTCCTCTCCTCTTCCCTCCCGTCCCCTCCCATCCCCTCCTCCCCTCCCCTCCCACTCCCCTACTCCCTCCTCCCTCCCATTCTCACCTCATTTATCAGTTCTTTTTAGCCTCCCCTTTTATCAGGCCTGTCATTTAAATCCAGTTCTGTCTTAATTCCTTTTCTCACCACAGTGGCATTTCCTCACTTTGTTACTGCTGCCTCTAGACGATTTATTTTATTGAATTTCGTATATACCTTCCTTATTAATAAAGATGTAAATGAAGGTTACCTGGTCACTGATTTCCGGTCTGTTTACCTGTCCCCCCTCCCCCCTTTTGTTATCTAGGAAAATCTAGGCTAGGTTAGGTTTTCTTTCTTAGTGTCAAGGTAGGTTAGTTTGTTAGGTTGAGCTGCTGGGTTTGGTTAGGTCAGGATCGTATAAGGGTAGGCTAGATTGTTAGGTTAATTTGTTAGGTTGAGTTTGGTGAGGATAGTATCAGGTTAGGTTACATTCTTAGAAGCTAGGGTTAAAATTATGTAGGCCTATTCTTGCTGGTAGTGGACGAATTTATTTTAGGAGAGCCCTGTGGTAGTGAAGGGGTTAATGGAGGCTAAATCTAACCTCTCCAGTTAGAAAAGATATCCTAAGTTGAATAAAAGATTGGATACTGGAGGATAAAACACGTCCCAATGACTGCCTTCCCTCTCTCATTTATCCCTTCACTCCCCCATACCCTCTCCTCTCTACTCCTTCCCCTGCTTCTCCCCCTTCCCATCCACCTTTCCCTTCTCCTCTTTCCCTTCGTACTTTATCCCTCCTCCCCAGTTCCCTTTCATATCCATTTCATATACTCATCCCCCTCCCCTTCCTTCCTCTTTCCCCTCCTGTCCCTCCTCTCATCATTTTTTCTCCTCATTCCTTCCTTTCCCTTCCCACAAACTTCCATCTTCACTCTTCCCCAATATATCTTCGTCCTTCCCGCTCACCCCCTCCTTCCTCCCTCCCCCCCGTCCCTCTTCCCCCCTTCTCCTCTCTTCCCCCCCCCTGCTCTCTCCCTGCCCCATCCCTCTTCCGTTCCCCCTCGTGCTTTCTCCCTCTCCCTCCCGCTCTCTCCCTTCTTCCCTTCCCCCTACTCCTCTCTCCTTCCCCCTTCCCTCTTCCGTTCCCCCTCCCTCTCTCTTCCCTCTTCTCTCCCCCTCCTCCCCATCCCCAGTTCTGGAAGGGATTGTTAAGATGGTGCTAACGACCATTACTGATCTTACCTTCCTCTTCCTTTCCGACAGCATTCCTTCCTCCAACCCCCCTCTGTTTTGCTTTCCCAGGCTGCCAAACACACACACACACACACACACACACACACACACACACACACACACACACACACACACCGTAAAATTGCCGCGAGATCCATTTATCAAGGAGTAATGTTGACAGTGATGGTGAGAGAAGTTACCTGCCATTCTACACACTCATTTACCTGTGAGAGTTACCTGGCCTTTCTGTAATTACCTGAAGTGCTTTTAGGTGAGATGGTGGTGGTGTTCGTGGTGGTGGTGGTGGTGATGTTGATGATGATGGTGATGGTGGTGGTGATGATGATGATGATGATGATGATGATGATGATGGCCGTGGTAATGGTGTTGATGATGGTGGTGGTGGTGATGGTGATGTGGTGGTACTGTTGATGATGATGATGATGATAATACAGTGATGATGATGATGAAGATGATAATGATGGTGTGGTGGTGATGATGACGATGATAAGTGGATGGAATTTAACAAGCGAGAATTCTCCTGTTTTTTGTTGTTGTTTGAGGTGTGTTTTAGTAGGAATTCCCTTTGTGATGATGATGACGATGGTGATGATGATGATGATGATAACAGAACCATACCATCCATCACACACACTTACCTCAATGTATGGGAATTCTCATTCTTTGTCTGAACTGGTTTTACGTGGGATGATGATGATGATGATGATGATTTATGTGGATGGATGGATGCAGTTTACCTTTTAATTTATGATTGTCTAAGGCGTTTTTAAGCTTGGGGTGATGATGGTGATGGTGGTATTGATGGGAATTAGTGTTAAGATAATGATGTTGGTGATGAGAATGATAATGATGATGATGATGGGAAATAGGGCTGCGATAATTATGATGTTCTTGATGATGATTATGATGCTCATGCTGTTGCTGCTGCTATTGATGATGTTGATGATATTTTCAGTTGAGATGGATGGGAAATGGCTCTGTTTGTTGGAGATTTGCTTTCACTAAATACAGTTACAAACACAAATATAGCAACACACACACACACACACACACACACACACACACACACACACACACACACACACACACACACCATCACATTAACAAACAAACACCAAAATTCACCCATTTCGTTCTCCCATACAAACACACACACACAATCACCAGCATCAAGGCACAAAGCATCAACAAACACGCACACACACACCGCCACCAGCCCACACAAACACCGCAGCCAGAACACACAAACAGCGCCTTACAAACACCCAAACACACAGCGCTATAGGGTTGGTCCACGGCCAACACAGTCTCCCCTTCTCACTGTTTTGTTTACCCCATCAGCTGACATCATAGAAAACGTGGGTCCTTTGATGGGGGACTAGGCTATTTGTTGTCACGCATTGTTATCTGTATATTTATGTACCTATACGCGGAGACAGACCCTCACAAAAAACGAACAGCCTTCACTCTTTATGTATTCGGTATAATAGGGGACAGGAAACCATGGATGTCAATATATTTTTGGGTGACAAGAGTTAAGGATATCAGCATTTTTTTTTGGTAAAGGGAAGAAAGGAGATGTATTTAGCCTTCACATCCACCTTCTACATTGAATACATGCCTGGGCTCTATTATTCACGGGGGAAAGGCTGGGTTGGGTTAGATTTGTGGTTAGTAGCAGGTTAGGTTAGTTAGTTGGGTTAATCTCTTAGTTTAAGTTAGGTTAGGACAGGTGAAGTAGGACACAGTATAAAAAAAAAAAAAAAAAAAGGTGATCATCATGGGGAAATAAAACTTAGCACAGTGGAAAAGTTGTATATAGAACGAAAATCTGCGCCCCCTCTCCCCATTACACCCTTGCCCCCCTAATTGTCCCCCCCATTTCAAAGTGTGCAATAACATATCTGTAGTGGGCCGTGTTTCCCCTCACCTTCCAGAATACGACATGACCCCACCTTGATAGCCTCCTCCTAGGTCAAGAGAATTAATAGCTCCTCCCTTTTTGTGAAGACTGGTTACGCCTCTGTTCAGGATTGGTGTGGCACAGGGGAACCGTAACACACTCGTCTTACGATGTGTGAGACCGCTATCAAGGCGGTATGTCCTCTCATATGTTGCATGTTTCCACCCTGTTACCCTTACCGATGGCGTGGACATACTATCACGTACGAACTTAGCCATCATCATCATCACCATCACCATCATCATCATCATCATCATTAGGCTATTATCAATATCGTAGCTGTTATGCCTTACTACGGTACTAGCGATATTCGTTTCCCCTCATTCCCCCCCCCTCTCCCTGTGCGGGCCCAAACTCCATCTAACTCAGCGAATCCGTTTGACACTCCACACCGCCTTGGTAAACACTAATTAAAGGGGAGGGGGGAGCCAGAGGGGGGACAGGGAGGGGGTGGGGTGGGGGAGATGGGGTGGAGAATAAGGGAGGGGAAGGGTGGGGAGGGAAGGATAAGGTCGGGGTGGAAAAGGGAGAGAAATGAGGGAGAGAAATGGAAGAGAGAGGGTGAAGGGTGGGGGGGAAGGAGGGGGGTTTGGAAGGGTAGGGGGGGATAGAACGGAGGGAGCGGTAAGGGAAAGGAAAGAGGAACAGGAGGATTGAAAGGCAAAATTAAATACTATTGTTGATTCTGTATTTAACCTATAATTTTAAAGACGAATACAGGGAAGGTGGAACTGGGAGGGGAAGGAGAAGCTGGGAGAAGAGGGGAGGGGAAGGTGGTGGCGGAAGAGGAGGGGAGGGGAGAGGGAGGAGAAGGTGGGAGAAGAGGGGAAGGGAAGAATAGAGGCTGGGGAAAAATGAAAAGGAGAAACCAGGGAAAGAGGTAAAGGATGATGAGAAGACTGTAGGTGGAGGGGAAGAGGAGAAGGGTAAAGGGAGGGGAAGAGAGGAGGGGAGGGAAAGAAAGGAAGGGAAGGGAGGTGAAAGAGGGGAAGGGGTGGGAAATGAGGGGAAGGAAGGGGAAAGGGGGGTGAGGAAGAAAGAGGAGTGAAAGACAGGAAAGGAAGAGGAAAGAGGGGAGGGGAAGGTAGGAAGAAAGGGGAGTGAAAGAGAGGAAGGGAGGGGAAAGAGGGGAGGGAAAGGAAAAAGAGGGACAGTAAAGGAAGAGGGAAAGGGAACATCAAAAAACCGAGAAGAAAGCAGTGAGTGTCAGAAAAAAATTAATTATTAAATATCTTCCAATCTGTTTTTATGCACCAGTAAAATTTAACTATTTTTTTAACGCAATTTTTCAATCCCCCCCCTCAAAAAAAAAAAAAAAAAAAAAACAGGTGCAATATTAACCCGATCAGCTAAAGAAAATCCCCCCCCTTTTTTTTAGGTACTTTCAGACGATTTTATTTAGCTTAGGGGGGATTTTTGAGATGGGGGGATTAAGAGCCTTCATTAACCCCTTCACTCCCAAAAAAATTATCAGGCAAGAGATTTAAAAAATATATATATGGAAGGTTTGGTCTCAGAGGCATGGAGAATTTTGGAAGTCTGAAAATGTGCTTGAATCTTCTAATAGTTATTTTTCCTTCCTTTTCAGGTGGCAGAGTTGGATTGAGGTGAGTGTTGGCCGTCATACATTTCCTATATATATTCTGTTCACTCGGGTTTGGCTGTGAAGTGTTTGGTAGGTTTAGGGGTCATGCAAAACGTGAACTCCGTGGACTGGAGGCTGAGTTTACCTTTCCCCTGCCATGGTACACACACACACACACACACACAGATTAATATAAGGTGAGGGTCAAGGAGGTATAGAGAAATCATGAATGAAAAGAGAAATGAACATTCTCTCTCTCTCTCTCTCTCTCTCTCTCTCTCTCTCTCTCTCTCTCTCTCTCTCTCTCTCTCTCTCTCTCTCTCATTTCATTCCTTCTTCAGTCCCTTCCCCTATCTTTTCACTGATCCCTCCCTCCCTTCCTCCCTTTATATCTTCTCTCCCTCCCTTTCTCCCTCACTTGTCCCTTTTCACTGACCCTTTCCTCCCCTCCCTCCCTCTCCTCCCTTCCTCCTGTTCCATCTCTGCTCCTACCCAATGATCCGCTTTTCCTGTATGGACTGACCAGAGAGAGAGAGAGAGAGGAAAAGAGAGGGGGGGATTTTGTCTTTTCTCTCTCTCTCTCTCTCTCTCTCTCTCTCTTTTTTTTGGGGGGGGGAGTCGAGCCCCCCCTCCTCGAAAGTATATATTAACTTTTTTTATGTAGATATTTTGGCCAGATGGAGAGCGAGAGACTAACGAGGAGAGTGTATGTGAGTGAGATGGAGGGAGGGAAGGGGAAGGGGGAGGCCAAGGATGAGGTGGAGGGATGGAGTGGAGAGGTATATGAGAGGAGGATGTGTGAGGTGGGAGCAGGGCAGTGAAATGACATGGAGGCGATTTGTTTGTGGCCACCCCTTACTTGATTAAGGCGTCTGGCAATAGATAGACATATTTTTTTACCAATCGGTGTTCATATGATGATGACCTCTCCTGGGCCCAATATATTCCCAATTATATAGCCAGTTATATACCCATTTATATACCCAATTATTCTGTATACCCATTTATATACCCAATTATTCTGTATTCCCAGTTATATACCCAATTATACTGTATACCCAATTATATATCCAATTATGCTGTATACCCAATTATATATCCAATTATACTGTATACCCAATTATATATCCAATTATACTGTATACCCAATTATATATCCAATT
>NC_136980.1:2050000-2057500 GCF_032717465.1 Coenobita brevimanus | reverse complement strand
TAGTAATAGTGTCTTAATAGTAGTAGTAGCCAGAATAGCCATAGTCCTCCCTGTAAGTAGTAGTCTTGTAGTCGTCGTAACAGTGGTAGAAGAAGTAGACCTAGTAGTAGTAGTAGTAGTAGTAATGTCTTAGTAGTAGTAGTAGCCGTAGTAGTAGCCAGAATAGCCGTAGCCCTGTCTGTGTGTCTCCCAGAGCGTGTAAAACTGGGGCGTGCGAGAAACAAGTGACAAACGGTTATGAAGAGCAAACAGAGGTGTAATTGGCAGCCTCTGTGCACCCGTTTGCTTAGACGTGTGGCTCTGTTTGTCTGTTTGTGTACCGGGGGGGAGGGGGAGAGAGATCTAGGAAGGCTGGAGAGAGAGAGGGAGGAGGGAGGGATGGAGGAGGAGAGGGAGGAATGTATGAAGGAAGGATGGAAGGAATAAAGGATAGAAGGAAGTGAAGACCTGTGACTCTGTTTGTGTAGCGGGGGGAAGGGGGAGAGAGATCTAGGAAGGCTGGAGAGAGAGGGAGGAAGGAGGGGAAAGGGGTGGAGGAGGAGGAGAAGTAGGAATGTATGAAGGAAGGATGGAAGGAAGTGATTTTTTTTCTTTAGTTAGACATGTGGCTCTACTTTGTGTACAGGGGGAGGGGGGGGGAGATCTAGGAAGGCTGAAGAGAGAGGGAGGAAGGAGGGGAAAGGGGTGGAGGAGAAGGAGGGAGGATGTATGAAGGAAGGATGGAAGGAAAGAATGAAGGAAGCGACCTGTTTTGTTTATGTGTGGCTCTGTTTGTTTATGTGGGGAGGGGGTGGATCTAGGAAGGGAATTGAGTGTGGGGTATGCGAAGGAAGGCTGTGGAGAGAGGGAGGAAGGAGGAGAGGGAATAGTCAGAGGGGAGAGGAGAAGGAAAGAAAGATAAGAGGGAGGGATGGAGGAAGGAAGGAAGTGAGAAGTATGCTTAGACGTGTGGCTTTGTGTACCGGTGGGGGGTGTGGGGAGAGATCAAGGAAGGGGGTGAAGGAGTGACTGGGAGGAGGGGAGAGGGAAGAAGGAGGGAAAGGAAGGGAGAAGGAGAGAAAGGAAGGGAGAAGGATAGGAAGGAGGAGGGAAAGGAAAGTTGGAGGGAGGAAAATGATAAAAGAAGGAAGGAAGATGACCACTTTTCTTGGATGTGTGGGGGGAGGGGGGGCTGGGGAGGAAGGAGGGGGAGATCAAGGAGGGGAGGTGAAGAGATTGCTGTGGAGGGGGGGAGGGAGAGAGAGAGAGAGAAATGGAGGAGGGAGAGAGGGAAAAGGAGGCGATAGAGAGGAGAGATAAGGAGAAGAATGACGGAAGGAAGGATGGAAGGAGATGACGAGAGGGAAGCAGGAGGAGGGAGAGTGAGGGAAAAGAGAGAAAGAAGTAGTAAGAAGCAGAGGAGAGAAACATAGAGAACGGAATGACGGAAGAAAATGTTAAGTGGAGGAAAGGGGGAACGGAGGGAGGGAAGGAAGAAACAGAATGAGGAAAAAGAGGTGGGGAAGAGGGAGAGGTAGGGGAAGGAATGACTGAAAGAAGGAAGGAAGGAAATGGTGAAAGACAGACTAAAGAGAAATGGGAGAGGGAGGAGGGAAGGGATGTAAAGAAAGATAGGAGAAGGAAGAGATGATGAAAGTGATGGAGGGAGGATAAGGGGAGAACAGAATGATAGAGATATAATAAAATAGATGGAGAGAGAGAGAGAGAGAGCAGAAAGAGCATAGGAAAGCACCCATGAAAGAGAGGAAAGAAAGGGGAGACAGGAAGCGGAAAAGAGTAGTGTGAGGAGCATAAACTGTTGTTATTATTAATGAGTAACCCCAGTCAGTCAGGCCGAAGCAGACCCGTCAACCGCAAGAAAGCAGCCACCCCTCTAAGACCATCCCGTGCAATGAGTCGATGTTTCCTTGCGTCCGACAGCGCTTCACCACCTTTGCGTTTTTGTTATATGGTTACCACCCAGCTTTGTCAATGGTTTCTAGGGTTACAGGAAACCATTAGGCTTGTCATTCAGTGTAGAGTCTCCTGAAAGTGGAAAGAAGAGTAATAAAAAGTAACAGGAAGGATGGGAGAATGAGAAGAGAGGAGGGTATACAGAAGAATGACGATAAAGGTCAAGGTAAAATTAGGTAGCACTACATTAAGTGAGTGGATGGTAGTCGCCATCACAAACACCAAGAAGACAGAGAAATGGGAAAAAGAAACGGGAAGAAGAGAGGGAAAATGGAAGAGACAGAGAAGATAGAAAATGAAAAAGGGGGATGTGGAGGTAAGAGAGAGTGAGAGAGAGAGAGAGAGAGAGAGTGAGAGAGAGAGAGAAAGCCTAAAGAGCCGTGAAGAGAGGGGCAGGCAATGAGATAGGGGAAAGAGAGGGGAAGAGAGCAGTGAGGGAAACCAGGGTGAAACTAATGAGAAAGGGGAAAAGAGGAGAGAGAGAGAGAGAGAGAGAGGGAGGGAGGGGAGAAAAGAGAGGAATGAAAGGGAGGGGGTGTGAGAGTGAGGGTGTGGGTGTGGGTGAGGGTGTGGGTGTGGGTGAGGGTGTGGGTGAGGGTGAGGGTGTGGGTGTGGGTGAGGGTGTGGGTGTGGGTGAGGGTGAGGGTGTGGGTGTGGTGTGGGTGTGGGTGTGGGTGAGGGTGAGGGTGTGGGTGTGGGTGAGGGTGTGGGTGTGGTGAGGGTGGGGGTGTGGTGAGGGTGTGGGTGTGGGTGAGGGTGTGGGTGAGGGTGTGGGTGGTGGGTGAGGGTGTGGGTGAGGGTGTGGGTGTGGGTGAGGGTGTGGGTGTGGGTGAGGGTGTGGGTGTGGGTGAGGGTGTGGGTGAGGGTGTGGGTGTGGGTGAGGGTGTGGGTGTGGGTGAGGGTGTGGGTGTGGGTGAGGGTGTGGGTGAGGGTGAGGGTGAGGGTGTGGGTGAGGGTGTGGGTGTGGGTGAGGGTGAGGGTGAGGGGCAGGCGGTGAATGGGAAGGTCAGAGGCAAAGCAAACAAAAGAGGGGAAGGAAACTAAGGATGAGAGGGGAGAGGGAGAGGGGAGACAAGTGGAGGGAGAGAGGGAAGGGAAAGGGGAGGGAAAATGTCAGGAATGAGAGAGAGGAGGGGGGGGGGAGTGTGTGTGTGTGTGTGTGTGTGTGTGTGTGTGTGTTAGACCTCAAGACATAGCTCCTAATTATATAACTAAAATAGACAGACAGGTAGATAGAGAGAGGAGGGGGGGAGTGTGTGTGTGTGTGTGTGTGTGTGTGTGTGTGTGTGTGTGTGTGTGCCCCTAAGACATATATCCCCTGATACGTAACTAATGTTTGATCAATGTTGTCACAATCGATGCACGCCCAGAGGAAGAGAGGGGAGGAGAGGGGTGAGAGGAGGAGAGAGGGGTGGAAAGGAGAGGCGAGGGGAGTCAAGAGGAGAGGAGAGAGGGGTGTAGAGAGGAGAGGGAAATGAAGAGGAGATGAGAGAGAGGGAGAGGGGATGGAGAGGAGAGGAGACGAAACGTGGAGAGGGGAAAGGGAAGGAGTGGTTGAGAGGAGAGAGAGGGGGAGTAAGAGGGGGATGGAGAGGGAAGAAGAGAATAGAGTGTGGGAAATAGGAGAGAGGGAAGGAGCAAAGTATGGAGAGGGGAGGAGAGAAATAGGAAGAAAAGGCGAGGGGAGCGGAGAGGGGAGGATTGGAATGGGAAGGATGAAGAGGGGGGAAGAGGGGAGGGAAAGGGTAGATAGGGGAAAGAGAGGAGAGGCAGAGAGTGGAGAGGGGAAGGAAGGAGAGGTGAGGAAAAAGATGTCCAAGAGGTAATGAGTGGAGTTGGGAGGGAAGGAGAGAGGAAAACAGAACTGGGGAGTGTTGGAGGGGGAGAGAGGAGTGAAGAGGGAAGAGAGGGATGAAAAAGAAGAGAGAGAGAGAGAGAGAGAGAGAAGGACCCATGGGAATTCCCCTCTCATCCCCTTTTTCCTCCCTTTCGTTTGTTCATCTCCCCCCCCTCTCTCTCTCTCTCTCTCTCTCTCTCTCTTCATACACTGGTCTCCTCCTCCTCCACCTATGTAATCCTATGTAATTTACCCCACTCAACCCCACCAAACCTCTCCATTTCTCGCTGTCCACCATTTTCCTTTTGGGGGACAGGGAAGGAGCCGAGGGACGTTTGCGTAACCAGGCAGTGGATCCGCCCGGCCCCTATCTGTCCCACCGCACGAAGGCTTCCCTCTCCCGGAAGCCTGAAGGGGGTTACGAGGTGTTTTAATCGCCGCTTGATCGCTCGCGTCCTAATCATGTTTTAATCGTGTTTTGATGACATCCCGGGACAAGAAAAGTGCGTGTTTTTTTGGTGTGTTTTTTTTCGAATATTTTTAGTCTCCACCTCTTGTCTCACCTTCTGACTCTCTCTCTCTCTCTCTCTCTCTCTCTCTCTCTCTCTCTCTCTCTCTCTCTCTCTCTCAATATTTGCTTCCTACGAGAGAAATTTAGAAGAAAATAGAGGAAGAAGGAGAGAGAGGGAGAGAGGGAGGGAGAAATTGAGTGGGTGGGGTAAGAAAAAAAAAAAAAAAGGAGAGGAGGGAAGTGAAAGGGAGAGGAAGGTAGGAAGAAAGGTTGGCAGGGGTGAGGAGAGGGGAGGGGAAGGGGGGGAGGAGAGAGAAAGGGAACTCATAGGGAAGGGGAGGAGAGTGAGAGGAGGGGAGGGGGGGGAAGAGAGAAGAGGGGGGAGAAGAGAAAGGAGGTGAAAGGTAAGGGCAAGTTAAGAAGTGAAGAGGAGAGGAGAGGAAAAGAGAGGAAGTGGAGAAGGAGAGGAGAATGAGTGGAGAGGAAGATATGAGAGGGAGAGACGAGGATGGGGATAGAGAGAGGGGCGGGAGAGGAGAGGAGAGAGGGAAGTGAGAGGAGAGTAGTGGAAAAAGAGAGGCGAGAGTGAGGGAGAGGAGGGAAGGGGAGAGGAGAGGAAGGAGGGGAGTAAGGGAGTTGGAGAAGAATCAGGGAGATGAGGGTGAAGGGATAGGGAAGGGATCATGAAAGAGAGGGGAGAGGGATGAAAAGAAAATGCAGAGGAGAGGAGAGAGAGAGAGAGGGAGAGAGAGGAAAGGAAGGGAGAGTACAAGAGAGAGAGGGAAGGGAACGTGAAAGAGAGAGAGGGAAGGGAACGTGAAAGAGAGAGAAGAGGGATGAAAAGGAATTGCAGGGGAGAGAGAGAGAGAGAGGGAGAGGAAAGGAAAGAGGGCAAGGGAGGAGGAGCAAAGGAGAGAGGGAAAGGGAGGGAGAGGAAAGAAGAGAGAGAGAGGGGAGGAAGAGCGGGAGTAGAGGGAGGGGAGCGGTTCACAGATTAATATTTGTCTTGCTCTCCACGGGAATGTCTCTTTTTGTGTCGGGGTGAATACTGAGGCTTTGTTGTCACTGCCACTACCACCACCACCACCACCACCACCACCACTGCCTCTTCTACTACCACCACCACCACCACCACCACCACTGCCTCTTCTACTACCACCACCACCACCACCACCACCACCACCACCACTACTGCCTCTACTACCACCACCACCACCACCACTGCCTCTTCTACTACCACTACCACCACCACTACTACCTCCTCTGCTACCACTACTACCACTACCACCACCACCTTTGCCTCTTCTAGTACCACTACCTCCTCTACTACCACTACCAGCACATCCTCTTCCACTACCACCATCACCACTACTGCCACTGCTACTGGTGCTTTTGTTACTACCACTACCACTACATCTGTTGCCCCTTCCTTAACCAATGCCACTCTGACCCTACTGCTACTACTACTACTACTACTACTACTACTACTATTGCTGTTGCTACTACCACCTCCACTATCATTGCTTTGATGATTCTTTCTTTATCAGTACTGCATCTCTTGCTGTCACCACCACAACCACCACCACAAACCAAAATATCGCCACCGCCACCACAACCATCACCACCACAACCAACCACAATCACCACCACAGTCACCGCAACCACAACCACCACTGGCTGAAGATAATGTTATAAACTCATTTCAAAGTAGCAAGCAGGAAACTCTCATCCCTTTTCTGTCCAGCTCTCTAATGCAAGAGTTAACCGTTACTCCCAGTCCTTCATTTATGCAACAGGTCAACTCTGGAACTGTCTCCCTCTGTCTGTATTTCCTGCTTCCTATGATCTCCAGTCTTTCAAACGCAGTGTGTCCAGGCATCTCGACATGAACGGATCTTGAATTTGCCTCTCTTTTATTTTTTATTTATTTTTTTTTTTTAAAGGAACGGTTTTGCGGGCTAGGCCTTTGGTTCCTTCTTCCTCTCATTAAAAAAAAAAATATTATATACATCTATCTATCTATCTATTGCCAGACGCCTCAATCCCGTTTGGGGTGGCCACAAACAAATCGCCTCCACGTCGCCCTTTCCCCCGCCATTTCACTGCCCTGCTCCCGACTCACACCCCCCTCTCTCATATACCTCTCCACCCCATCCCTCCATCTCATCCTCAGCCTCCCCCTCCCTCTTCCCCCCTCCACCTCACTCACATACACTCTCTTCGTCAGTCTTTCACCCTCCATCCTCTCCACATGGCCAAACCACCTCAGTGTGTTCCTCATAACGCTTCCTATCACATCCACATCCACACCACAACGCTCCTTTATATCCTCATTCGTCAGCCTGTCTCTCCATGTGACTCCACAAGCTCCTCTTAAATAACTCATTGCCACTGCTCTCACTCTTGACTTGTGTCCTTCCTTTGTATACGTGATATTGCAAAAAAAGATATCAGAATGTCTTATACAGTTTTTATGAGAGAAAAAAGAGTGAGAGAGTGAGTGTGTGTGTGTGTGTGTGTGTGTGTGTGTGTGTGTGTGTGTGTGTGTGTGTGTGAGAGAGAGAGAGAGGGAGGTTGGGTGTATGTATGTAAGCAGAATGAAAGTGTGTGTATGTGTGTGTGTGTGTGTAGAATAAGAGAACGTGTGCGTGTGAGAGACCTTTTGTGAGCGTGTTTTAATGAATGTACAGGCCTTTGTGTGTGTTCCTATGAATCTGTATGGGTCGTGTGTGTGTGTGTGTGCGTGTGTGTGTGTGTTTATAAGAGAGCATTTACGTGTGTTGGTACGTGTATGTGTATGTATGCAAGTGTGTATGTGTTCATGTTTCTTAGCGAGCGTTGTATAAATCTGTGTAGGCGTGTGTGTGTGTGTGTGTGTGTGTGTGTGTGTGTGTGTGTGTGTGTGTGTGTGTGTGTGTGACAAAAGACGGGGGGAGAGCACAAACGCTTCCACCAGGCAAATTAAACTAACAAACTCCAGTTCTCTCTCTCTCTCTCTCTCTCTCTCTCTCTCTCTCTCTCTCTCTCTCTCTCCCCTCACCCACCTGCCTCACAAACTTCACTTTATTTTTTTACTTTACACACACACACACACACACACACACACACACCGCTCGCTGGTGCAGTGGTAACGTTCTCGCTTGCCAACTGGTGGACGGGAGTTCGCGCCTCGCTCAGGTTGCGAAAAGTTTCACTGACA
>NC_136980.1:2035000-2045000 GCF_032717465.1 Coenobita brevimanus | reverse complement strand
GGAGGGAGGGAGGATGGAAATGAAGCCTTCTAGTGCGATGATACCTGTCTGTATTTTATTATTGTCATCACCAATCAGCACTTATGGACCTCAAGAGAGAATTTCCACACAGGGGAGATTATACAGTAGTCTTTATTAACTCCTTCACTGCAAAATCATTGACCCAGGTCTGCCTAATTACGTACTGAGGAGGATAAGAGGAAGTAATATCATCATCATCATCTTCATTACTTGAGGCTTCAGTGAGAGAGAAGTGGATGTGTTGCCCTTTTCCGTTAGGTGATAGTAGCTCTGATGCTCTCTCTCTCTCTCTCTCTCTCTCTCTATCTATCTATCTAACATGAGTTCACAAATTACCTACATCTCATTGATATTTCTTTACATATCTAACAATCTCACGTGAGTTGGTTCTCTCTCTCTCTCTATCTATCTATCTATCTATCATGAATTAACAACAGTTCACAAATTACCTACATCTCACTGATATTTCTTTACATATCTAACAATCTCACGTGAGTTGGTTCTCTCTCTCTCTCTCTCTCTCTCTCTCTCTCTCTCTCTCTCTCTCTCTATCTATCTATCTATCTAACATGAGTTCACAAATTACCTACATCTCATTGATATTTCTTTACATATCTAACAATCTCACGTGAGTTGGTTCTCTCTCTCTATCTCTATCTCTATCTATCTATCTATCTATCTATCTATCATGAATTAACAACAGTTCACAAATTACCTACATCTCATTGATATTTCTTTACATGCCTAACAATCTCACGTGAGTTGGTTCTCCCTCTCTCTCTCTCTCTCTCTCTCTCTCTCTCTATCTATCTATCTATCTATCTATCTATCTATCATGAATTAACAACAGTTCACAAATTACCTACATCTCATTGATATTTCTTTACATGCCTAACAATCTCACGTGAGTTGGTTCTCCCTCCCCCCCTCTCTCTCTCTCTCTCTCTCTCTCTCTCTTGTTTGTCTTCTTGATTACCAGCACTCTTGTTTACCGTCTCTCCGCTGGTCTTTTGTCCTGCCTACTTTGTCTGGCTTTGGTTGCTGTTCCATTGTTTGGCCTGTGTATTGTGCTTGCTTTCTGTTTGCGTGTGCTTTTGCGTGCGGGCTGTGTGTGTGTGTGTGTGTGTGAGGGGGGTTGTGAATGTGTGTAGTGTGCTTTTGTGTGTGTGTGTGTGAGGGGAGGTTGTGAATGTGTGTAGTGTGCTTGTGTGTGTGTGTGTGTGTGTGTGTGTGTGTGTAAAGGGGGTTGTGAATGTGTGTAGTGTGCTTGTGTGCGTGTGCGTGTGTGTGTGTGTGTGTGGAGAAAGGTGGGATTTGTGTGTGTATGTGCGGGGGTGAGAGTGTGTACGGTGTTTGTGTGTGGGGGGGTGACGGCGTGTGTATGGTGCTTGTGTGTGTGTGTGAAAGAGAGAGAGAGAGACAGACAGACAGAGGGAGAGAATTTGAAGTCTTATATGAAAAATGAATGGAAATGTAGGTTGTTTTTGTTAGATACTGTTATGATATTTCTGTTTTGTGTGTGTGTGTGTGTGTGTGTGTGTGTGTGTGTGTTTATATTTTCATTTTTTCCCTCTTCCTTAAAATACCACATTGCTTAGTGACATTATATTGATGATGATGATGATGAGAAGGAGGGCGAGGATGAGAGGGATGAGGATGGTAGTGATGGTGGTGTTGGTTGTGTTGGTGATGATGATATACAGATACTCGCTTCTGGTCTCTCTCTCTCTCTCTCACACACACACACACACACACACACACACACACACACACCCTCGTCCACAGAACAAAACACCGTCGATTCTTGTTCTAAATCAAGCGCTTTTAACACAGGCGAACCATTTAGCGAAAAACAGGAAAAAATGTGTGTGTGTGTGTGTGTGTGTGTGTGTGTGTGTGTGTGTGTGTGTAATAGCGTGTGATTTAATTTAGAAGGGACACGTAAACTCGAGGGGTTAACTTTGGCCTTCCTTGTCTCCTTTATTAATAGAGAACTTTCTTGAATAACACATAATCGGGTACCAAAATAATTTAATAAAGAGGTCATCGTAGTGAAGGGGAGTTAAAAGGTAACAGGTAAATCTGATATATATTCATGTACAGTACAATACCTGTTGAGTTTATGCACAGTATTCTTTCATTGATCAGGTATATTCGTGTCTGCTAATCCCTACAATGATTTATTTATTTTTTTTTTCACTTTCATTCCCCCCACCTCCAAGCGATTGTATTTACCGTGCTGGGGAGGGGGGGTGAAAGGAAGGTGTGGCTGAAGACTGTATCAATCCCCTCCAGTACGAACTCTGCTTATAATTGAATAAAATAGTGTGAAAGTTGTAAGGCTAGAATAAAACCAATCTTCCTTCTCACATCATGGTTAACAGTGTAGAGGTTTGTTTCCTGGGAGTGCCCCGCATTTGCATCTCTCTACCCAGTTCTGAGGGGCACCATAGTAGGCTCCACATCACCCCGTTATTTGGTTATATGGTTACCACCCAGCGTTTTAAAACCATTTGGCCTGTCACTCAGTGTAGAGACCTGAAGTGGAGAGAAATATTAATAAAAAGCAACAGGAAGGATGGAAGAAATAGGGAGAGAGGAAGGCAGACGCAGAAAAAGAATGATGCAGGTGAAGGAGGAAGTAGGCAGCACTACATCAAGTGAGTGGATGATGGTCGCTGGCACCGGGCAATTGTTAACACCAGCATACTTATTGTCTATTGTTAAGCTATTGAGCAAAATCCATAGACAATACTCCAGTCAAATAGTGATAGAATTGAGTCTATTTAACGTAGGTGCTGTTATGAGAGGGTAATTGTACCTTATTGTATGGGTGAATAAAGGTCAGAGTTGTTTGTTAGTAAGTCCAGAGATTTGTGTCACTCGTCTGTCTGTCTGTCTGTCTGTTTGTATGTCTTCGTTGGCTTGTGTGTCTGTCTGTCGTTCCTCTTTGGAGATTTCTGTGAATGTTCTGTTTGTAATCTGTGTCTGTCTGTGTCACTGTCTTTGTGTGTGTGTGTGTGTGTGTGTTTGTGTGTGTGTGTGTGTGTGTGTGTGTGTGTGTGTGTGTGTCCCTCTTTTTCTCTCTCTCAAAAAAAAAAAAAAATCTTTGCATCTGATGAATTATTTTTTCCATCAAATCATCATCACCCAGATTCCCTTATCATCATCATCATCACCTTCTTATCATCATCATCATCATCATCAGCACCACCATCATCATCACCATCATCATCATCATCATCATCATCATCCTTAACTTTCCATTACCTCACTGCATTCTCACCATATCCTCATTAACCCCTTCATTACGAGTCTCTCTCTCTCTCTCTCTCTTAAGCTCAAGAAAATCGTCTGGTAGAAGGAAGAATACATGAAAAAAAAAATCTCCCTCGTTCTGAAAGGGTTGCATTTCACCACATATATATAAAATATGTGTTGGGGTTATAAAGTTTTAGTCAGGTGTATTTATTATGTATGGGAGTAACGCCAGGTGTGTGTGTGTGTGTGTGTGTGTGTGTGTGTGTGTATGTGTGTGTGTGTGTGTGTGTGTGTGTGTGTGTGTGTGTGAGAGAGAGAGAGAGAGAAGGGGTTACATAGCTGGATGGAATAAAACACACACACACACACACACACACACACACACACACACACACACACACACACACACACACACACACACACACACACACACACACACACACACACACACACACACACACACAGACGGGGAGGGGGGTGTTCACGGCGGGGTGGCGACAGTGCAGTAATGGGGAGCCAAAAACAGGTGACGATCTCCCTACCTCCCCTCCCCTCTCCCCTCCCCTTCCCTATCCTCTCCTCTCACTCCCTCTCTCCAGGTTCACACCTTTCCTCCTCTCTCACACCTCTCACCTAACTCTCTCTCTCTCTCTTTCTCCTTGCGTTAGGTTATCAATGCCTGTAAGAGAATGAGGGAGTGGCATCAAATGTGTGTGTGTGTGTGTGTGTGTGTGTGTGTGAGAGAGAGAGAGAGAGAGAGAGAGGGAGGGAGAGGGAGAGATTAAAGAAAATAAAACAAGCTCACAAAACAAACACCCAGACAACACTCAGACACCAGTTCAGTTTCCATCCTTTTGATTTGACACAGAAAAAAAAAACAGCAAAAAAGAAAAAAGAAAAGTGAGATGTATTAAATCTCTCTCTCTCTCTCTCTCTCTCACACACACACACACACACACACACACACACACACACACACACACACGTGATCAGAAATTCACACATCACGATTTTTTTTCCTTCACGATTTAATATCACATCTATCATTTCTATTTTTCTCTCTCTCTCTTTTTTTTGAGAGAGAGAGAAGGGGGGGTGGGGGGGTAAGTATATGTCATTTTTTGAAAGGCCGTGACGTATTTTCCAATTTTATTATTATTATTTTTTTTTTCGTGTCTGATTACGGGACGACTTTTGATTTTCGCGTCTTTGAGAATTGGTTAATGGAAAAAAATATCATTCAATTAACACCGCCCTGAAGAGCCCCGGGGGTGAGGGGAAGCGGGGGGAGGAGAGAGGGGGAGGAAAGGAGGGAGGGAGGGTGAGAGGTAGTTGGGAGTGAGGAGGAATGGGGGGATGAGGGGGTGGAGAGGAGGGAGGGAGGGTGAGAGGTAGTTGGGGGTGAGGAGGAATGGGGGGATGAGGGGGTGGAGAGGAGGGAGGGAGGGTGAGAGGTAGTTGGGGGTGAGGAGGAATGGGGGGATGAGGGGGTGGAGAGGAGGGAGGGAGGGTGAGAGGTAGTTGGGGTAAGGAGGAAGTGGGGGGAGGAGGGAGAGAAGAAGGGGAGGAAAGGAGGGAGGGAGGGTGAGAGAGAGTTGGGGTAAGGAGGAAGTGGGGGGAGGAGGGGGAGGAAAGGAGGGAGGGAAGGAGGGTGAGAGATAGTTGGGGGTGAGGAGAGAGATTGATAGATAGGTAGAGAGATAGATAGGTAGGTAGGATAGATAGATAAACAGATGGATAGATAGATAAATAGATGTAGGAGGGAGAAGAAAGGAAGGAGGCGGAGAAGTTGAGGGTTAGCGATAGATGCAAAATGGGTTGATGATATTGGTAGTAACTTAGACAGATAGATGCATAGATAGATACATAGATAAATAGGTAGATATGTGGATAGGTAGGTAGATAGATAGATAGACGGATAGATGAATAGGTTACTATGTTTACATGTACAAATAGAAATATATAAGTATGGAGAGAGAGAGAGAGAGAGGGCACTAGGGGAAAGGTGGACGGAGGGAGGGGGAAGGGGAGATTAGAGAGAAGGGGAAAGGGATGGTGGGGAGGTGAGGAAATTGAGGAGAATGAAGAAAGGGAGAAAGAATGGAGGGAGGCAAGGAGAGGGGAAGACAGGGAGAGAGAGAATGGAAGGGAGGGAAAAAAGATAAGGGGAGAGGAGGCTTGAAGGGAGGGGAAGAGGTAGGGAAGGGGAGGGAAGAGAGGAGGAAGTGAGAGAAAGAGATGGAAGGAAAGAAACTGAAAGGGAGAGAGGGTGGAGGGAAAAAATGAAGGAAAAGAGAAAGAAAATATGACAGAAAGGGAGGGAGGGGAGGAGCGGGAGAGAGAGAAAGGGGTAGAGAAGTATGGAGCAAGAGGCAAGTTCAGAGGGAGGAAGAAGGGAGGGAAAGGGGTAGGAGAAGGGAGAGGAAAGCTGTGAGGAAAGGGAGGGAGAGGGGGTAGGTGGAGGAAGGCAAGGAGAGAGAGAGAGGGAGGGAGGGAGAGAATTGAAAGAGGGTAGAAGGGAGAAAGAGAAAGTGGAACAGAGGAGAACAGAAGACAGGGAGAGGGAGAGAAAGAGAGGGTGAGAAGGGGAGAGGGAGGAAGGGAGAGGAAGGGATGAAGAGGGGGAAGGAGAAATGGAAAAGAGAGTGAAAGAGTGAGGGAGAGAGACCAAGGCAGAAAAAGGGAGGGATAGAAAGTGAGAGAAACGAGAAGGAAGGGACATGAAGAGGCAAGGGGGAGGGGAGGAAAGAGGGGCGAAGGGAGGGAGGGAGGGAGGGAAAATGGGGGGGGAGGGGGAGGTGTCATACTCCAAATGAGATCTCAGCTCACTTATAATTTTTTTTTAAATTTATGTTCATTTTTTTCATTTTTTTTTTAATGAAGAGAAGGTGTCAGTTCAAGGTGGAGGGGGGGGAGGGGAGGGGGAGGGAAAATTAAGAAAAATTAGAAGTTAATTACAAAGGTCGGGAGGGTGGGGGGAGGAGGAGGAGGAGGGGTGGAAGGAGAGAGAGAGAGAGGGGGGGAGAGAGAGAGTTATAACGCAAGGTGAGGAATGTAAGAGAAAAAGACCAGGTGAAGACAAATGAGAGACAGAGAGAGGGAGAGAGAGAGAGAGAGAGAGGGAGAGAGAGAGAGAGAACAGTAAAAGTGGAGGAGTCAATAATAACAGCATTTTCACTCTCTCTCTCTCTCTCTCTCTCTTGTTTGCCTCCTTGATTTTCCTGGTGATCTTGCTTGCTTCCTTGATTGTTTATTACTTAGTGGCTTGACCTCCTTCACCTCTCAACACTGGGACAACTTCTTCTTCCTCCTCCTCCTCTTCCTCCTCCTCCTCCTTCTCTTCTTCTTCTTCATTTTCTTTTCTTTTTCTTCTTCTTGTTCTTCCTCTCCTTCTTCGTCATCATTACAATCATCATCTTCTTCATCATCATTATCATCATCATCATCATCCTCTTCACCTTCTTCTTCTTCTTCATCATTATCATCATCATCTTCTTCACCTTCATCATCACCATCATCATCATCATCATTATTATTATTATTATTATTATTATTATTATTTATTTGGCTGCCTATTTTCTTGTTTTTGTTTTTCTTGGAGGAGTATCTTGCGCGATTATAGCCTTTGGTTCCTTTTTCCTTGGATAGATAAAAGTAGTAGTAGTAGTAGCAGTAGTAATGGTGGTAGTAGTAGTAGTAGTAATAGTAGCAGTAGTAATGGGGTAGTAATAGTAGTAGTAATAGTAGTAGTTACAGTAGTAGTTGTGGTTATAATAGCTGTAGTTGTTATTGTAGATATTATCGTCGTAGCTGTTGTAGTTGTAGTTGTAGCATACGGCAGACACACCGAACATACATCGCTTTTAGGGGGAGAAAAACACTGACACCCCATTGGTGGAGGGTCAGCTCGCCTCGTCCAATCAGATGCCAGGATTCCGGTGACGTCACAGGGCTGGCAGAGTTACCTAGAGTAAAAGCGACCTTATGTCATTCGGGTGTAAGGGTGGATATTGCGTGATATTTCTTGGTTTAGATGGCAGACTAACCTAGAGTAAAAGCGACCTTATGGCATGCGTGTGTAAGGGTGAATATTGCGTGATCTTTCTTGGTTTGGATAGCAGACTAACGTGGACTAAAAGTGACCTTATGGCACTCTGGTGTAAGGGTGGATGTTGCGTGATTTTTCTTGGTTTGGAAGTTTTGGTAGTGCCAAGAAAGGTAATTGAAAGGTAGAGATGGTAATTATAAAGGGGAGGTGAGATGGAGTGATAATGGAGAGAGAGAGAGAGAGAGAGAGAGAGAGAGAGAGAAACAACGGAATGACAGAAATGAATGTAAGGAGTTAAAACAAAACAGAGAGAAAGAGGAGAGGAGAGAGAGAGAGAGAGAGAGAGAGAGAGAGAGAGAGAGAGAGAGAGAACGATCGAATTAGTGGAGGAAATGGATGTTAAGATCTGAAATATATATATAAAAAAAAACAATAGGCTGAAGTGGTAAAATTAAGCACAGGTTTGAAAAAAATGAAATACAAAAAAAAAGAAGTTAAAATCAAAATCAAAATGTAAGCCTGAAGAGAAGACAAAAATGGGGAAACTATTAAAAAAAAGAAAAAGAAAATGGGGGATGGTATAGGTAGGGGGAGGGAAGAGCGAGGAGGGCGTGGGGCTAGAGAGAGAGAGAGAGAGAATAAAGAAAGAAAAAAGACGTAAGAACAGAATTAAAGGGATGAAAAAAATCAATTAAAAAAAAAATCAAGCCTAGAATAACAAGACAATAAAATAAATAGGTAAAGAAAACGGATGAAGAAGACCTACAAGGGTAAACTAAGGAAGGATTACAGAAACAGGAAATTTGAGTAAGAGATGATGTGAATTATTGAAGAAAAGGGGGAAAAGAAGCAAGGAAAATGGGACAGAGATAATAAGATGGCTGGAAGGAGGACTGAAGGAGACAGACATACAGACAGACTTGAAGATGGGTGGAATTTAAGTGGTTGGAGAATAGAAAAAAAAAAATGGAAGACTAGCAAAGAGAAGGGCGAAAAAAAGGGAGAGGGGAGATGATAAGGCAGGGGAGATAAGGGGTGAGGGGAGGAAAAGGGGAGAGGGGAGGTAATAGGAGAGGGGAGATGAGGGGTAAAGGGAGGAAAAGGCGAGAGGGGATAATAGGAGAGGGGAGATGAGGAAAAGGGGAGGGGTAGGTGATAAGAGAAGGGAAATAAGGTGTAAAGGGAGGAAAAGGGGAGAGAGGAGGTGATAGGAGAGGGGAAACAAGGGGCAAGGGGAGGAAAAAAGGGAGAGGGGAGATGATAAGGCAGGGGAGATAAGGGGTAAGGGGAGGAAAAGGGGAGAGGGGAGATAATAAGACAAGGGAGATAAGGGGTAAGGGGAGGAAAAGGGGAGAGGGGAGATGATAAGGCAGGGGAGATAAGGGGTAAGGGGAGGGGGAAGAGGAAGTAGGGGGAGGAATGGAGTTGCGGGAGAGGGGGGATTGAGAGTAAATGAGAGGAGAGGAGACGAAGGAAGGGGAGGAAGAGGGGAGAGAGAGAGAGTGTGAGGGGAAGGAAGTGGTAAGGGGGAGAAGAGGACAGGGGGAGAGAGGGTGGGGGGTGGGTAGAGAGAGGTTGGGGAGGAAGAGGAAAGAGAGGAGAGGAGGAAGGGGGAGAGAGAGTGATGGGAAGGTGAGTAGGTTAGGGGGGAGGAGGAGGGAAGGGGGAGAGAAGAAAGAGAACAGGAAGAGGAGGAGGGGAAGTGGATAGGAGGGGAGGAGTCGATAGGACAGTGAGGGGGGAGGGGATAGAATGAACAGGGGGGAGGGGTCACGAAGGCCTGTGAGGAGGGGGAGGGGAGTCCACGGAGAGGGGAAGAGAGATACAGGGGGAGGGGAAGGGGAAGAGGGTTCATGGAGAGGGGAAGAGAGATACAGGGGGAGGGGAAGGGGAAGGGGGTTCATGGAGAGGGGAAGAGAGATACAGGGGGAGGGGAAGGTCCATGGAGAGGGGAAGAGAGATACAGGGGTAGGGGAAGGGGAAGGGGGTTCATGGAGAGGGTAAGAAGGATTCAGGGAAGAGGGATGATGGGGAAGGGAGGTCTAGGGGAGGGGGAGAGGGGTCCAGGGAGAGGGGGAGGGGAAAAAGAGGGGAGGGGGTCCAATGCTGCCCTCTTTTTTTCCCAGTACGCACTTAATGACAGTCGTAAAGAACACTTTGATGTTTGACAAAATTGGCTGAGAGGAGAAAAATGGGCGGCGCGAGTATTTTTTTTTTTTCCCCTATTAATCATTTTTTCCTTCTCTCTCCTTTGGCTTTTATCGCTGGCCTGATGAGAGAGAGAGAGAGAGAGAGAGATGGGAAGGAGAGGGAGGTAGATGGGGGAGGGGGAGGTATAGCAAATGTGCCAGAGGGAAAGAGAGAAAGAAAGAGGGGGGGGGTAGCTGGGATAGAGGGAAGGGGAGGAAGAGGCATATGAACCAGAGAGAGGGAGAGAAAGAGGAAGAGAGAAGTTAGGAAAGGAAAAGGCGAGAGGGAAACACTGTACAGAGGAAGTGAAAACGCGAAGGAAATTTTATAGGAAGGGCAGAATTGGACCAAAAGGTAATATAATTGCATCTACAGCCTCTTAGGTAACACTGACATTAGTTTTACGGGTCTTGTTTTTTTTTTTTTTTTCCAAGGATAAAAAGGTGACCCGTGTAATGCGCATCCTTATTTGGTGTGTTT
>NC_136980.1:2015000-2030000 GCF_032717465.1 Coenobita brevimanus | reverse complement strand
AGGAGGGGAAGGAAGGAGAGGGGGGTTGGGAGGTTAAGGAGGAGAGGGGAAATGAACGCTTATGGAGATATGGGAGGAAGGGGAAGGGAAGAGGAAATGTTTGGGAGGGGAGATGAGGAAGAGAAATGATTTATGGAGGGAGTGGTGAGAGTAGGAAGAGGGGAAGAAGAAGCGAAGGATGAGGAAGAGGGGAAGGAAAGATGAGAGGAAGCTCGAGGTTTTGGAGGGAGAGGGGGAAGGAGGGAGGAAAGATCTAAGGAGGAAGGGTTGTTTGGAGGGAGAGAGAGAGAGAAGGAAAGAGGAAACATGTGACGTGAGGAGAAGAGAGGGAAAATGAAGAATTTGGAAGAGGGTGAAGAGAGAGAGAGAGAGAGAGAGAGAGAGAGAGAGAGAGAGAGAGAGAGAGAGAGAGAGAGAGAGAGAGGAAGGAGGAGGGGGAGGGAGAGTTTATAAAAGAGGTGATGAAAGGGAAGGAGGGGAGAGAGGGATGGGTAGGGGGGAAATGGGGTTATAAGGGGGGGGAGGTAGAAGGGTTACCCAAGAGATATCTGGATTAGTTTACACCCCTTTTTATCCCCCCTATTCCTCCTCCTCCTTCTCCTCCTCCTCCTCCTCTTCGTTGTTATTGTTGTTGTTGTTTGGCTTGATCATCTTCTTCATCCCATCATCATCATCATCATCATCATCATCATCATCACCTGCTTGACATGCCGTAATTATAACATGGTCATCTTTTTAGGCATGATAATAATAATGATGATGATGATGATTGTCTTGGGCCATTTTTAATCTCTTCCCTACGACAACTCCCTAAACTGAATGAAATCATCCAAAGAAAAATAATTAAATTTAAATCCAGCTTTAAACCACATTTTATTTTTTTAAATTTAAATCCAAAGAAAAATAGATAAGATATTAATGAAGAGAGTAAATTAGATAGATCTAATAAGTGTTTATTTTTTATGTACAATTTTTCTCTGCAGTAAATAAAATAGATGTAGTACTTAATTGTCTTTAATTATTTTTTTCTTTTTTAATGCTTTTTCATTTTTTTTTTTTTACTAACGCTATTTTTTTTTCATGCTGTTTTTTTTCTCTTTTTAATGCTGTTTTTTTTTACTCTTTAATGCTGTTTTTTTCTCATTTTAATGCTGTTTTTTTACTCTTTAATGCTGTTTTTTTCTCATTTTAATGCTGTTTTTTTACTCTTTAATGCTGTTTTTTTACTCTTTAATGCTGTTTTTTTTACTCTTTAATGCTGTTTTTTTCTCATTTTAATGCTGTTTTTTTTTTACTCTTTAATGCTGTTTTTTCTCATTTTAATGCTGTTTTTTTTACTCTTTAATGCTGTTTTTTTCTTTAATGCTGTTTTTTTTACTCTATTTAATGCTGTTTTTTTCTTTAATGCTGTTTTTTTACTCTATTTAATGCTGTTTTTTTCTTTAATGCTGTTTTTTTTACTCTATTTAATGCTGTTTTTTTCTTTAATGCTGTTTTTTTTACTCTATTTAATGCTGTTTTTTTCTTTAATGCTGTTTTTTTCTCATTTTAATGCTGTTTTTTTTTACTCTTTAATGCTGTTTTTTTTTTTTACTCTTTAATGCTTTTTTTTACTCTTTAATGCTGTTTTTTTCTCATTTTAATGCTGTTCTATTTCCCTTCAGCGCTTTTTTTGCCTTTATTTGTTTGTTTCTCTGTGATGCTGTTTTTTTTTTCTTTAATGCTGTTTTTTTGTTCATGCTGTTCTTGTTTCTTTGCCACATTTTTCCGTTTTAGTTTTTTTTTTTTGTCTTGAATTCTGTTTTTTTTTTAATACTGTTTTTTTTTTTGTAATGGTGTTTTTTAGTCTCTTTTTAATGCTGTTTTTCTTTCTTTTTTTACAGATCTTACAAAGGCTACAGCTACAGTAAGTACAGGATAATATTTCCAGTAATGGCAGCTGGGGACGGAAATAAAGATACGCCTTTTTTTAGTCGAATAATTATGGAAAATTGACATGATATTCTGGGGGGGGGGGGAAAGGGCATTGAAGTTGGCATTATTGGTTTTTAAAAGGCATTGCTCTCTCTCTCTCTCTCTCTCTCTCTCTCTCTCTCTCTCTCTCTCTCCTTATTTCATTTCCTACCCCTCTCCCTTCCTCTCATTCCCCCCTACCCCTGTCCCTCTCTCCCCCACTTCACCCTCCCTTTCTTTCCTTCATCTCTCTCATTTCATTTCCAACCCCCACTCCCCTTCTCCCTCCTCCTCCCCTCCTCCCTCCCCTACCCATCTTAGCTCCCCAACTTTTTCTCCAGTCCGTCTGAACTTATTAATTCCTTGCACTGGGAAAGATAATCCTACAAAAAAAAAAAAAAAAGAAAGAGAGAGAGAAAAAAAGGAAATATATTGCCCCTTAAAACATAACACTCTGCCATTCCCCCTCCCCCCTTCTCCCCCTACCTCCCTCTTTCTCCCTCTCCCCCTACCCCCTCAAGATCCCCCCCTTTCTTCCCCCACCCTCCCCTTCCTTCAGCTATCCATCCCCCTCTTTCTTTCCTTCACCCCCATTTTTCCTTTCCCTACCTCCTCATCTGCCTTCCCTTTCCTGCCTCCCTCCTCCTCCTCCTCCTCCTCCTCCTCCTCCTCTGCTTCCTCCCTCTCCTTTATTCTTCCCTTTCCCTCCTCCTCTTTCCTCCACTCACTCCTCTCCCCTCCCCATTTACCTTCCCTCTCTCCATTTCGCTCCTCCTCCCCTTTCCCTTCCCCCTCCTCTTTTTCCTTCCTCTTCCTCTTTTCCTTCCCCCTCCTCTTTTCCCTCCCTCTCCTCTTTTCCCTCCCCCTCCTTTTCCTTCCCCCTCCTCGTTTCCTTCCTCCTCTTTTCCTTCCCCCTCCCCATTTCCCTTCCCCCTCCTCTTTTCCCTCCCCATCCTTTCCCCTTTCCCCCCTCGCTCTCCCCCTTCCCCTCACCCCTCCAGGACACCCATATACCTTGCGCGTCCCCCTAGCCCTTATGACACGGGGCTATAAGGTCGTAAATAGCAGGATTTTTACATTTTAATTTTTTTTTTGAAAGTGAGATGAGATGGCGAGCAAATTTTTACATCTTCATTAAGAATACTCGAGGGAGGTGATGGAGGGAGGAGGGAGGGAGGAAAAGATAGATGGATAGAGATATATAGGTGGGTAGATAGATAGACAGGTAGGTAGATAGGTGAATAGATTGATGGATGGATAGATAGATACATAGTTAGATAGATGGATAGGAAGGTAGATAGACATGTAAATAGATTGATGGATGGGTGAATGAATAGATAGGTAGATAGATAGATAGGCAGGTAGGTAGACAGGTGGATAGATTGATAGATAGATAGATAGATAGGTAATTAGACACGTGAGAAAGTAGACAGGTACAGACAGAGACAGATAGATAGATAGACAGATTAATGGAAGTTAAAGAGAGAGAGGAATGAAGGTAGGAAATAATAAGAGAGGAAGGAGAAAAGAGATGAAATGGAGGAGGGAGGGAAAAGAAGGAACAAAGAAAGAGAAGAGAGAGAAAATAGGAGGAGGAGGAGGGGGAGAGGATGGAGGAAAATAGGGGGTAAGGAGAAATGGAGGAAGGGAAGAGAGGCTGGGGAGGAAGAGAAGGAGGAGGGGAAGTAGGGAGGGGGAGGAGGGGAGAGAAGGAGAGGGAATAAGAAGACGCAAGAGAGGAGTTTCGGAAGAGATGGGGTAAGGAGGGGGCGAGGGAGGGGAAGGAGGGGATAGTAGGAGTTGCAGGGGAAAAGCGAAAAGGAGGGGTGAATGGAGGAAGGACGAGGGGGTGAAGGAAGAAGTGTGGGTAAGGAGAGAGGAGGAAATGGAAGAGTGGGCGGGGAAGAGGAGGGGGAAAGAAAACATAAGTGGATGGGGTGTAGAGAATAAATGGGGGGTAAGGAGAGGAGGTGGAGGGGGGAGAGGAAGCGATGCAAGAAAGGAGGAGAGAGGGGGAGGGGGGACAGGGTGATAAAAGAAGAGGAGGGGGAGGGGAAGAGACAGGAAGAGGAGGAGAGGGGGAAGACGTTGGGGGGTGAACAGCAAGATACGAAAGGGGAAGGGGAGAGGAAGAGATAGAAGGGGAAAGGGAAGAGACAGGAAGAGGAGGAGGGAGAAGAGGAAGGGACAGGAAGGAAAAAGAAGAGGGGGAGGGAGGAGGGGAAGAGATGGGAAGAAGACGAGGGGTAGGGGAAGAGACAAGAAGAGGATGGAGAAGGGGAAGCGATGGGAAGAAAAAGAAGAGGAGGGGAGTAAGACAGGAAGAAATAGACGAGGGGGGAGGGGAAGAGACAGGAAGAGGGGGAGGGGAAGAAGTTGGGGGGGTAGGTCGGGGGGGAGGAGGCGAGTCAAATGTGCCCAACTTTGTGCTCTTCATTAATCTTCTTACTGCTAATCACTCGACTCGGCAATTAGCGCCCAGTTGGTAATCTCGGGACGGCCTTGATTAAAAATTGATTTAAAAAGGGAAGGAAGGAGGAGGGATCATCTGCTGGGAGGAACCGAAGGAGGAGGAGGAGGAGGAGGGGTGGAAGATGATATAGAAGGAGGAGGAGGAAGGGTGGGAGGAGGGGGTGGAAGATGGTGTAGGAGGAGGAGTTATAGGGAGGAGAAGGAGGAGGAAGAGGCGAGGGAAGAGGGGGTTTGATGATATGAAAGGAGGAGGTGGGGGAGAGAGGGGGGGAAAAAGGAAAAGGAAGAGAGGGGGAGGGAGTTTAATGGTATGGGAGGAGGAAGAAGAAGAAGAAGATGAGGGGGAAGGAGGAGGAGGAGGAAAAAGAAGAAGGAGGGGGAGGAGGAAGAAGAAGAAGAGGAGGACGAGGAGGAGGAAGAAGAGGGTTGAGATGATTTAGAGGAGAGGCGTGGATAGGGGAGAGGGAGTGGACGAGGGGATAGGTCATTTAGAGAGAAGTGGAGGAGGAAGAAAAGGAGAGGAAGTTGGTGAGAGAAGAGAAGAGGGATGTGTGGAGACGAGGAGGAGGCGGAAGAGGAAGAGAAGGAGAGGAAGAGGGAATGAGAAGAACGTACCGAGAGGAGGAAGAGGAGGAGGAAGGGATGGGGAGGAGTGAAATTCGTTCGATGATTGGGAAGAAGAGGAGGAGGAGGAGGAGGAATGGAGGAACAGTGATGGAAGGAAGGAGGAGAAGTTGGAGGAAGAGGAGAAGGAGGAGGTGGGGAGGGATTGTAAGAGGATCGAGAAGAAAGAAGAGGAGGAGCTGAAATAATGAGGAGGAAGGAAAAAGAGGAGAAGAGAGGAAAAGAAGAAGAAGGAAAGGGAAGAAAAGAAAATTAAGTTGCTGAAGACTAGACAGATAGACAGGCAGACAGATAGATAGACAGAGAGAGAGAGAGAGAGAGTATTTATCATGTTAGTTGTCATTAACTTAATTACTTACACTGCTAATGACTTGACTGAAAAATACTCTCATGTTAACTACCTTGTAATGACTTTCTCTCTCTCTCCCTCTCTCTCTCTCTCTCTCTCTCTCTCTCTCTCTCTCTCTCCGACAAGGACCAAAACACACTCTAATTAAAAGGCTATCACGCTTGCCCGGCCCTGCCTCCCCATTGGTTGCTTTTCACGCTTCCTGCACGCTGATTGGTTGGTCTGTTCTTCACGCTAATTGGTCTGTTCTTCACGCTAATTGGTCTGTTCTTCACGCTAATTGGTCTGTTCTTCACGCTAATTGGTCTGTTCTTCACGCTAATTGGTCTGTTCTTCACGCTAATTGGTCTGTTCTTCACGCTAATTGGTCTGTTCTTCGCGCTAATTGGTCTGTTCTTCACGCTAATTGGTCTGTTCTTCACGCTAATTGGTGTGTTCTTCACGCTAATTGGTCTGTTCTTCACGCTAATTGGTCTGTTCTTCACGCTAATTGGTCTGTTCTTCACACTAATTGGTCTTCTTCACGCTAATTGGTCTGTTCTTCACGCTAATTGGTCTGTTCTTCACGCTAATTGGTCTGTTCTTCACACTAATTGGTCTGTTCTTCACGCTAATTGGTCTGTTCTTCACACTAATTGGTCTGTTCTTCACGCTAATTGGTCTGTTCACGCTAATTGGTCTGTTCACGCTAATTGGTCTGTTCTTCACGCTAATTGGTCTGTTCTTCACGCTAATTGGTCGGTTCTTCACACTAATTGGTCTGTTCTTCACGCTAATTGGTCTGTTCACGCTAATTGGTCTGTTCACGCTAATTAGTCTGTTCTTCACGCTAATTGGTCTGTTCTTCACGCTAATTGGTCTGTTCTTCACGCTAATTGGTCTGTCCTTCACGCTAATTGGTCTGTTCTTCACGCTAATTGGTCTGTTCTTCACGCTAATTGGTCTGTTCTTCACGCTAATTGGTCTGTTCTTCACGCTAATTGGTCTGTTCTTCACGCTAATTGGTCTGTTCTTCACGCTAATTGGTCTGTTCTTCACACTAATTGGTCTGTTCTTCACACTAATTGGTCTGTTCTTCACGCTAATTGGTCGGTTCTTCACACTAATTGGTCGGTTCTTCACGCTAATTGGTCTGTTCTTCACGCTAATTGGTCTGTTCTTCACGCTAATTGGTCTGTTCTTCACACTAATTGGTCTGTTCTTCACACTAATTGGTCTGTTCTTCACACTAATTGGTCTGTTCTTCACACTAATTGGTCTGTTCTTCACGCTAATTGGTCTGTTCTTCACACTAATTGGTCTGTTCTTCACACTAATTGGTCTGTTCTTCACGCTAATTGGTCTGTTCTTCACGCTAATTGGTCGGTCCTTCACACTAATTGGTCTGTTCTTCACGCTAATTGGTCTGTTCTTCACGCTAATTGGTCTGTTCTTCACGCTAATTAGTCGGTTCTTCACGCTAATTGGTCTGTTCTTCACGCTAATTGGTCTGTTCTTCACGCTAATTGGTCGGTTCTTCACGCTAATTAGTCGGTTCTTCACACTAATTAGTCGGTTCTTCACGCTAATTAGTCGGTTCTTCACGCTAATTGGCCGGTTCTTCACACTAATTGGTCTGTTCTTCACACTAATTGGTCTGTTCTTCACGCTAATTGGTCTGTTCTTCACACTAATTGGTCTGTTCTTCACGCTAATTAGTCTGTTCTTCACGCTAATTGTTCCATTTTCTTTACCATTTTTGCATTTGTTTTTTCCGTTTTCTTTCCTTCCATTTTCTTCCTTTAGCATTTATTTTTATTATATATATTTATTCATTTTATTTTTCTCCCTACTGTTTAACCCTTTCAGTACGATGATTGATTTTTTTTTTTCTCTCTCTCTCTCTCTCTCTCTCTCTCTCTCTCTCTCTCCCTTTTCTTCTCCCACGTCCACTCCCGCTTTCCCTCCCTCCCTCTTTCTTTTCTCTCCCTGTTTTCCTTCCTTCCTGCCTTCCTTCTGTCATATCCTTCCTACCCCCACTCGCCCACTTACCCACTCACCCACTCACTCACTCACTCACTTCCTCACTCACTCACTCACTCACTTCCTCACTCACTCACTCACTCACTCACTTTCAGACTCACTCACTCACTCACTTTCTTTGTCATTCGTTTAATACCTTTCCTTCTATTTCTTTTCATTCCCTCTTCATCTCTCCCTCCCTCCCCCCTCCCTCCTTCCCTCCCTTCCTCCCTTCACCTTTCTCTCCCTCCCTCCCTCAATCTTTACACAGGCTTACGGTCCTAGCATACTTGAGTTACCCAGAAAGGGGAGAGAGAGAGAGAGAGAAGGAAGGGGAAAGGAGAAAAAAGGGGAAGGGGTAGGGGAAGGAAGGAGGTAAGGGACTGGGAAGGGGAGAGGGAGAGGGTAAGAGAGGGAAGGGCAGAGAGAGAGAGAGAGGGAGAGAGAGAGAGAGAGGCGTGTAGACAAAACCTCTCCTCCCTCCCTCCCTCCCCAACCCAAGGGAGGGAAGAATGGCTCAATTTTCCCCTCCCCTCCCCCACCTCCCACGAAAAAAAAGGAGGCGAGAGAGGGAGGGGAGGGGGAGGGGGAGGGGGGTCAAATTTGGCTTGCCAGACCTAATTAAAACTTTGTCCTGTTGTTTGCATGAGGGGAGGGGGAGGGGAGGGGAGGGGAGAAAGAAAATCTGAAGGGATGGGGAGGGGAGGGAAAATGGGAAGGCAGGAGAGGCGTGAAGAGAGTGGGGGAGGGGAAATTGAAGGGGAGGGGAGAGGAGTGGGCAGGAGAAAAATGAAGTGAGGGGAGAGGAGGGGTGGGGAGGGGAGAGGAGAAAGATAATCTGAAGGGAGAGGAGGGAAAATGGGAAGGCAGGAGAGGGGAGAGGCATGGAGAGAGTGGGGAGGGAAGAGGAGGGGTGGGGAGTGGGGAAAGAGGAGGGGAGAAAGAAAACTGGATGAAACGGGAGAGGGAGTGGGAAGGGAAAGATATGGAGGGGGCGATGGGGAAGGGGGAAGTGAATGTGACGTGTAGGAAGGGAAGGGGAGGGGAGGAGGAAGGGGAAGGGGAAGGGAAGGGCGAGGAGGAAGGGGAAAGAGAGGAGGAGGGGGAAGAATATACTGTAGAGAGGGAAGGAACGAGCAGGTTGGGGAAAGAAAGTGTGGAAAGGAAATCTGAAGGTGGGGGGAGAGAAATGGGGGAGGGGGAAGAAGAGAGGGGGTGAGGAAATTTGGGAGGGGGAGGGGGAGACTGGATGGAGGGAGGGGGTTGGGGGGGTGAAAGTAGGGGAGGGGAGGGGAGTGGAAGGGTTCAAGGGAGGAGAGGGGTTGGGGAAGGGGAAGGGAAGAGGAGGGAAAAGAAAATTGTGAAGGGGAGGGAAGAAGAAGGAGGTGAGGTGAGGAGGGGGAGAGAGGGAGGGGAGGGGAGGAGGGGGAGAAGAGGGAGGGGAGGGGAGGAGGGGGAGAAGAGGGAGGGGAGGGGAGGAGGGGGAGAGAGGGAGGCGAGGGGAGTAGAGTGAGATAGGGCGGGGGAGAAAGGGAGGGGAGGCAAAGTGTGAGAGGGAAGAGAGGAGAGCAAAAGAAAAGAGGAGGAGGAGGAGGAGGAGTTTGAGGGGAGAAAAGGGAAGGAAAGGGAGAGAGAGAGGAAATCAAGAAGTAAAGTAATTAAGACAGGAAAAAAACTGTAAACTACTTAGATACAGAAAGGCATGAATAATGAGAGAGAGAGAGAGAGAGAGAGAGAGAGAGAGAGAGAGAGAGAGAGACTGGGAGGGAGGGAGAGAGTATGTAAGAGGGGAGAGAGAAAAATGAGAGAGAGGGAGGGAAGTGTAAAAATGCATAATATTAGTTCGCTGCTCACTTTTCTCTCTCTCTCTCTCTCTCTCTCTCTCTCTCTCTCTCTCTCTCTCTCTCTCTCTCTCTCTCTCTCTCTCTCTCTCTCTCTCTCTCTCTCTTTCTCTCTCTCTCTCTCTGATTCCCTTTTCTATCCCTTTCTTCCATTCTTCCTTTTCTTTCCTTCCTTGCTCCTTACCTACTACAACCGTCCTTCCTTCTTTCTTTCCCTCCTTCCTTCCTTCCTTCTTTCCCTCCTTCCCTTTCTTCGTTCCTTCTTTCCCTTCTTCCATCCTTCCTTCTTTCCCTCCTTCCTTCTTTCCCTCCCTCCTTCCTCCCTTCTTAATATACTCCTCTCTCTCTCAACTGCCATACACTCATTTCCTTCCTTCTTTTTTCTCTCTTTTCCCTCCCTCCCTCCTTCCCTCCCTTCCTCCCTCCCTCGCTCCCTCCCTCCCTCGCTCCCTCCCTTGGTGTGAAAAACAATTAAAGAAACAAAAAACATCTCCTGAAAAATTACTTGTAGTGAGTCTCAAGAGAGGAGGAGGAGGAGGAGGAGGAGGAGGAGGAGGAGGAGGAGGAGAGGGAGGAAGAATATGAAGAAGAGAGGGGGGGGGTAGCCGCGATAGAAAAGAGAAGGAAAGTTGGAAGAACGGAAGAAAGAAGAGAAAAGGAAAGGAGGAGGAGGAGGAGGAGGAGGAAGAGAAGGAGGAGGAGGAGGAAGAGAAGGAGGAAGAGAAGTAAAGGAAGACTTGTAAAAAAGAGCAATAGAGAGAGAGAGAGAGAGAGAGAGGCTATGTGCATATTATTATTTCTTAGTTAATTATTTTATTCATTTTTACAGTTTACATATTATTTACGAATTTGTGTGTTAGCTCCTTCCAACAAGCGATTTATTCTCACGCCTCCTCCTTTATGTGTTAGCTATTTATATTTATGGATTTATTTTTACCTATTTACTATATATATTTATGTTATCTGCATATATTTTCCTTACCGATTTATTCTCTCTCTCTCTCTCTCTCTCTCTAACCCCGCAACAGGTCATTGGGGGGGTAGTTGGAACCTGTGTTAGTTGATTTGTTGTGACTGTTTGAGTGACTGTTTGAGTGACTGGTGTTTATGACTGTCTGACGTGCCTATCCTCTGCCTCACTCATTGTACTGCCTAACCCCTGCCTTACCCCTCTTGCCTACCCCATCATGCATATTTCTCTGCCTGTCATTTTAGCTGCCTTGTGTCTTGTCTCCTCTCATCCTACCTGCCTTCCCTCCTTCCTACCTTTCCTGCCTATTTCCTTGCCTTCCTTCCTACCTTTCCTCCTTCCTGTCTTCCTGCCTTCCTTCATCCTACTCTCTTTCCTCCCACCTGCCTTCCTATCCTTCCTGCCTTCCTTCTTCCTGCCTTCCTCATACTTTCTTCCCATCCAGCCTGTCTTCCTGTCTTCCTGCTTTCTTCCTGCCTTCCTTCTTCCTGCTTTCTTCCCGTCTTCCTTCTTCCTGCTCTCTTCCCTCCCTCCTGCCTTCCTCATACTCTCTTCCTATCCTTCCTGCCTTCCTTCCTCCTGCTCTCTTCCTGCACCGCCTCCTTACTCTCTACCCTCTTACCTGTCTGTCTGCCTAATTTCTGCCTTACTCTTTCTACCTGGTGTGGAGAGGGACGCCTTCACGTGGTGGCATTGATATAACTCGGTCTTTCACCTGCCGGGGTGTACAAACGTCCCTCAACTACCCCCCCTATCCCCGAAAAGGAGGATGGGGCTACAACTAAACTACTGCTACTAATACTACTACTATTACTACTACTACTACTACTACTACCACTACTGACTTCCTTTCCATGGTTATTTTTCACGTACCTTCTCTTATCTATTTTTTATATCTACCTCCATTCTTACCCACTTTCCACCCAACCCTCCTGCCTATCGTTTCCTACCCCCTGCCTGCCTCTGCCTACCCTGCCTCTGCCTGGAGGTGGGGCTGAGGTCTGGTCAGGCCGCTAATGTCCGACCCGTGTAGCAATTAGTGAACACCGCCCTGCCTCACCCTGCCTGCCTCACCCTTCCTTACCCTACTTCTCCTTGCCTGCCTTACCCTGCCTGCCTGCCTACCTCTCCCTGTGTGCCTCACCCTTCGTTACCGTGCCTTTCCTTGCCTGCCTCACCCTTCCTTACCCTGCCTCACCATGCCCAGCTTCCCCTTTAGGCTCTCCATACTTACCTCTTCCTGCCTCACCCTGTCTATCCCCCCCTTCCACCTTACCTTCCCTCACCCTGCCTCGCCCTGTCTCTCCCTCCCTCCCGCCTACCTTCCTTCACCCTGCCTCACTCTGTCATTCCTTTCCTCTCCACAGCCTTACCTTCCTTCTCTCCTGCCTCACCATCCCTCTCCCTGTCATACTTTCCCTCCCCCCTCCTTACCCTGCCTCCCTTCTGCCTCTGCCTCCTGTCTCCTACCCCAAATCTCTCTTCTGCCTTACCTTTCCTCACTCATGCCTCACCCTACCTTCCTACTGCCTAACCCTTCGTCTCTTCTTACTCCACCTTCTGCCTCACCAAATCTCTCTCCTGCCATACCCTGCCTCACCAAATCTCTCTCCTGCCTTACCCTGCCTCACCAAATCTCTCTCCTGCCTTACCCTGCCTCACCAAATCTCTCTCCTGCCTTACCCTGCCTCACCAAATCTTTCCTTCCTTACCCTGCCTCACCAAATCTCTCTCTTGCCTTACCCTGCCTCCCCAAATCTCTCTCCTGCCTTACCCTGGCTCATCAAATCTCTCTGCTGCCTTACCGTGCCTCACAAAATCATTCTCCTGCCTTACCCTGCCTCACCAAATCTCTCCTGCCTTACCCTGCCTCACCAAATCTCTCCTGCCTCACCCTGCCTAACCCTGCCTCCCCCTCTGAGTCCCAGCCACTCTCTTTTACCTCCCTTTTTTGTGCCATCGTGTCTTTCCTCCCACGCACTCCAGGGAGAGAGGGAGGGAGGGAGAGGGAGATAAGGAGGGAGGGGGAGAGGGAGGGAAAGCTAAAAAGACAGAGTGAGGGAATTGAGGAGGGAGTGAGGGAGGAAAGGGAGAGAAAGAAGAGGGATTTGGAGGGATACTGAGGTAGGAGGAAAATGTGCATAGGTACACACACACACACACACACACACACACACACACACACACAAAGCACTTGCATGATTCCTACAGTATCGCAAAACAGTTATGCGATAGAAACACACACACACACACACACACACACACACACACACACACACACACACACACACACACACAAAGCACTTACATGATTCCTACAGTATTGCAAAACAGTTATGGGATAGAAACACACACACACACACACACACACACACACACACACACACACACACACACACACAAAGCACTTTACATGAATCCCACACTATCGCAAAATACTCAATATGACAGAATTCTCAAGTGATCAATAATTTTAGCCATTGAGCGGTACATTCTGGTAGACTCTTCCAATATTCACCTATGCCCTTATTTATCTTCATTCTCTGTATTTACGTGTCGTTCTGAGTCCTTGAGTCTCGTACCGTGCTATCGAGTGGAAGGATTGAGGTTGTGGTTAGGTTATAATTATTGCAGTTTATGGGGTTGATAGATAGATAGGTAGATAGATAGATAGATGTGGAGCGAGCGAGAGAGAGAACAACGATGATAAAGAGGACCAGAGAGATAGAGATAGACAGACAGACAGAGACAATGACAGAGACAGAGAGAGAGGGAGAGAGAGAGAGAGAGAGAGAGAGAGAGAAAGGGAGGAGGGAGGGAGGGAGCACAAAGAAAGTCTCCCTCTCTGTTTCCTCTGTTGATTTAATTTAAGCCTGTAATTTCCCGTGTTGGAGCGCAGGCAGGGTGAGGCAGGAGCAAGGGTGAGACGGTGAGGCAGGAACAAGGGTGAGGCAGGGTGAGGTAGGAGCAAGGGTGAGATGGTGAGGCAGGAGGAAGGGTGAGGCAGGAGCAAAGGTGAGGCCGGAACAAGTTTGAGGCAAGAACAAGGCTGAGGCAGGAGGAAGAGTGAGACGGTGACGCAGGAGTAACGATGAGACAGTAAGGCAGGAGGAAGGGTGAGTTGGTGAGTCAGAGTGAGGCAGGAGCAAGGGTGAGACGGTGATGCAGGAGGAAGGGTGAGACAGGAAGACAGGGTGAGGCAGAAACAAGGGTAAGGAAGGAAGCTGGGTGAAACGAGGAGGCAGGAGGCAGGGTAAGGCAGGAGGAAGGGTGAGACGGTGAGGCAGGGTTAGGCAGGGAGAGGTAGAGTTGTAGGGAGGCAGGGAAAGGTAGCGCAGTAGATAGGTAGGGTGAGGCAGGGGAAGGAAGTAGGCAAGGAATATTCAGGGAAAGGCAGAGTGGTGGTAAGGTAGGATGAGGCAGAGTAAGGCAGGGGGAGGCAGAGTGATAGTGAAGTTGGGTGAGGCAGGGGCAGGCAGTGTGAGGGAAAGAAGAGGTGTGGTAGTGAGGCAGAAGGAGGCAGGGAGATGCATGGAACAACGATTAGGTGGAGAGAGAGAGAGGAGAAAGAGTTAGATACAGGAGAAAGGGTTACACATGGAGAGGTAGGGGGAAGGGGGAGGCAGGAGAGAGAGAGAGGCTGGGTAGAGGCAGGCAGGGAGAGGAAAACGTGAAGGGTTATGCAAGAGAAGTAGCGTGGTGGTGAGGCAGGAAGAGGCATGGAGAGGCAGGAGGAAACTATGAAGCAGGGAGATAGGGTGAGGCAGAAGGGGAGAAGACAGGGAGAGACAGGGTTAAGTAGGCGGGGGAATAAGAGGTTAGGCAGAAGGAAGAGATGTAGTGTGCTGGAAAGGCAGGGTTAGGAGGGGTAAGGCGGAGAGGGAAAGGGTTAGGCAGGGAGAGAATGACAGGGTGTGGCAGGGAAGACAAGATTAGGCAGGGTGATCAGGCAGAGACAGAGTGAACTAGAGGAGGTAGGGTGACAGGGTGAGTGTGAAGAAGGGTGAGGATAGGGACAGGGATGAAGAAGGGAGAGAGAGAGAGAGAGAGAGAGGAAAGAGGGATAATAAAAGAAGAAAGGGAGATGGGAGTGAGAAATTGGAGGAGGAAAGAGTGAGGAAGACTTACACTAAGGGAGGAAGGGAGGGAGGAAAATAAAGAGGGAGAGGTGGAGGGAAAGGGAAGAAATGAAGGGAGGAAAGAGAGGAGAGAGAGGGAGTGAAGAAGGGGGAGAAGGGAGGAAGGAGCGAGGGAAAGGAGGGAAGAGAGGAAGAGAAAAAGGGAAGGAAGGGGGGAATGGGGGAGGAAAAAGGGAGGAGAAAGTGGGGGGAGAGAGGGAAGGAAGAAGGGAGAGAAGAGAGGGAGGAAAGAGGGGAGGGAGGGAGAGAAGGAGGGAGTCAAGGGTTAAATAAGGAACTGCATAATGAAGAATTAATGATGAGATGGTGATTAGGGAGAGAAGGAGGGAGGGAAGGAGGGAAGGAAGGAGGGAACTAGGGAGGGAGGGAAGGGAGGAAGGAGGGAGGGGGAGGTTCTCTGTGGGTGAGATGGATAGGCCAAGGGCATAAGAAGGAAGGAAGTAGGAAAGATTAAGAGAGTGAGAGAGACAGAGACAGATCTACAAAGAGACACAGAGAAAGCCAAATAGAGAAAGTGAGCGAGAGAGAAAAAAAAGAGAGAAAATGGGGAGGGAGGGGGGACTAAAAGGATACACAGAAAAGTTAGGGTAAAAAAACCTTAAAACTTGAGCCAAGAAGGAGTTAAGTGACGGACAAAAGTGCAGTGGAAAG
>NC_136980.1:2007500-2010000 GCF_032717465.1 Coenobita brevimanus | reverse complement strand
GAGAGAGGGAGAGAGAGGTCAGAAGTAGCGACAGGGAAAAAAGAGAGAGAGAGAGAAGGATGGACTTTAAGTAAGGAAAAAGTAGGAAAAAAGAGAACGTTTTAAGTAGAGAGGAAAAGTAAGAGAGAGAAAGAAAATAAAAGATAAGAGATAAGAACTTAACTTTAATCATGCCTCTATCAATGTTTTTTTGTTTTTTGTTTTTTTGAGGGAGTTGTATAGTTTGCCTCTCTCTCTCTCTCTCTCTCTCTGACTATCTCCAGACTATCGCTGAAGCCTCGAGACTATCACTGCACTATCTCCAGCTCCAATAGTCTATCATGTGAGGTCCATCTGTACTATCAGACTATCCTCAGACTATCACCAGAGCTCCCTACTATCACCAGAGCTCCCTACTATCACCAAAGCTCCCAGACTATCACCAGAGCTCCCTACTGTCACCAGAGCTCCCTACTGTCACCAAAGCTCCCTACTATCACCAAAGCTCCCAGACTATCACCAGAGCTCCCTACTATCACCAGAGCTCCCTACTGTCACCAAAGCTCCCTACTATCACCAAAGCTCCCTACTATCACCAGAGTTCCCTACTATTACCAAAGCTCCCTACTATCACCAGAGCTCCCAACTATCACCAGTGCTCCCTACTGTCACCAAAACTCCCTACTATCACCAGAGCTCCCTACTATCACCAAAGCTCCCTACTATCACCAGTGCTCCCTACTATCACCAAAACTCCCTACTATCACCAAAGCTCCCTACTATCACCAGAACTCCGTACTACTATCACCAAAGCTTCCTACTATCGCCAGAACTCCCTACTATCACCAAAGCTCCCAGACTATCACCAAAGCTCCCTACTATCACCAAAGCTCCCAGACTATCACCAGAGCTCCCAGACTATCACCAAATTATCACCAGCACCTCGATAGTATTAGTAGTCGAGCCTAAACTATCCAGCAAAACTATTAGAATATACAAGACTATCCTCCCCGTACTATCACCAAAGGGGCCTTGTTACTATCACCAGAGGATCATTTAGGTTTCCAGACTATCCCTTCGAACTATCCTCGGACTATCAACTCAAAAATGCCTATCCCTTCAAACTATCACCAGCCTATCGACGTACATGCACCGTACTATCTCCAAAGGGGCCTCGTGATTATCGCCAGAGGATCGTTAAGGCTACCAGACTATCCCTTCGAACTATCACCAGCCTATCCACCCAAAAGCCCCGTACTATCACCAGAGGGGCTTAAGGTTTCCAGACCATCCCTTCGAACTATCCCCGTGCTATCGCCAAGGGGCCGCCGTGACTATCGCCAGAGGGGCTTAAGGTTTCCAGACTATCCCTGCGAACTATCCCCGTACTATCACCAAAGGGCCGCCGTGACTATCGCCATAGGATCATTAAGGTTTCCAGACTAGCCCTGCGAACTATCCCCGTACTATCACCAAAGGGCCGCCGTGACTATCGCCATAGGATCATTAAGGTTACCAGACCATCCCTTCGAACTATCCCCGTACTATCACCAAAGGGCCGCCGTGACTATCGCCAGACTATCGCCGGTATCGCTGGCTCTCTCGGCACGCAGTTGGCAGTTTGGGAAATCAATGAAAAATCCGTTTGACTTGGCCGACACAACGCAGGGCAGGGCCGGGGGGTGAAAGCTAATTAAATTCCTAATGACTTTTTAATGAAAGGAACGACGACAGCGACAGGAGACAGCCAGGTGAGGTACGGATGTGTGTGAGTGTGAGTGGTCTTGGTGGGGTTTTAGAGAGCAGGGGGATAGCCTAGGTGGGTTTAGATAGCAGATAGATAGGTTTAGATAGCAAATAGATAGCCTAGATGGGTTTAGACAGCAGGGAGATAGCTTTGATAGGTTTAGATAGCAAATGGGTAGCTTAGATGGGTTTAGATAGCAGATAGATAGCCAAGATTGGTTTAGATAGCAGATAGATAGCCAATATTGGTTTAGAAAGCAAATAGACAGCTTAGATAGAATGCTGATAGCCAGTACTGTGTTATAAGGTGTTAAGTAACGGCAAAAGACAGCTGGAAGAAGGCAGTGATAGGCTTTGGTGATAGAAAGTGTTAGGGAAGGTTAGATAGCAATAGGAGACAGCTGGGTGAAAGCTTAGTAAATTTCAGTGACTTTTTAATGAAAGGAACACGACGACGACAGCAACAGGAGCCAGGTAAGTGAGGTTTTGTGTGTGTGTGTGTGTGTGTGTGTGTGTGTGTGTGTGTGTGTGTGATAAGAGGAGGAAGCACCTGAGTAGGGCCTTGCAAACAGGTGAAAGGTAATGATTAGGTAATTACTGTTGTTAGAAAGCGTTAGATAGCTATGGAAGACAGCTGGGAGAGGGAGGTCATAGCTGTTCATTTTAGGTGTTAGACAGGATTAGATAGCAAGCATTAGATGTGAGAGAAGGAAATGTACAAGCTGTTGGTGCATGTTGCTGTTAGGTTAAAGAAAATTACCTTCCTAACTGGCTT
>NC_136980.1:1992500-1997500 GCF_032717465.1 Coenobita brevimanus | reverse complement strand
GTTGTACCACTAGGCCACCACCTCTCCAATTACCTACTTACCTACCATCTTTCCGAACATTTACGTACCTACATACTTGTAGGTATTCGCCTATTTACCAACATAGCCTTCTACCTACCGACCTACATATCTACTTACACATCTGCCTACCTTCCCACTCACCAACCAATCAACTAACAGCTACTTACCAACCAGCCAATCTCCCTCCCTCCCTCCCTACTCTCTCTACCTACCTACCAACTTTCCTACCTCCTTTCCTACTTACCTGCGTACCAGCCATCCAACCAACCAACCTCCCTCGACCCTCCCTCCTGCCTATCTGCCTGTCTGCGTACCTACCTACTTACCTACCTGCCTACCAACCACCAACCAACCGACCCCTTCCCTCCCTCCCTACCAGCCTACCTACCTACCTACCTACCTACCAAGCAACCAACCAGCTTACCAACCAAACAATCCCCTTCCCTCCCTCCCTCCCAACCTACCTACCTGCCTACCTACCTACCTACCTACCTACCCACCCCGTGTGTACATATTTCACGTACACAGATATTAAAGAATTGCTCGGAGCTTTATGAGTCCACAAATCATCGGTCTGAAGGGAGGATGGCAGGGGGAGAGAGAGAGAGAGAGAGAGACAGAGAGAGAGAGAGACAGACAGACAGAAAAAAAGAATCATCGGTCTGAAAGAGAGAGAGAGAGAGAGAGAGAGAGAGAGAGAGAGAGAGAGAGAGAGAGAGAGAGAGAGGTGAGAGAGAGAGAGAGAGAGAGAGAGAGAGAGAGAGAGAGAGAGAGAGAGAGAGAGAGAGAGAGAGAGAGAGAGAGAGAGAGAGAGAGAGAGAGAGAAATTGGATGATAGATGGGATGTTAATAAATATAAGACTTTGATAATTGTAAATAATAATAATAACAATAATAATAATAATAATAATAATAAAATAAAAACCAAAGATATCATTGCCAGAGCTATTTATAAAAGTGATTAGATTAGTTAGGGTTTAATGACCCAATTAAAGGTCAATTTCAAGTTAATCACCCACTCACGGCTGGCTATTTAGTTATGACCCATCATTTATCAACATCATAAGCGTTTAACTAATTACGGGGCAGTCATTAGGGGTGATTAACGAGTAATTAGGCTCGTTAAGTAATTGTAACTGATTAACGAGTGTATTAGGCTCGTTAAGTAATTGTAAGGTGATTAACGAGTGTATCTGGCTCGTTAAGTAATTGTATAGGTGATTAACGAGTAATTAGGCTCGTTAAGTAATTGTGTAGGTGATTAAAGAGTAAATTAGGCTCGTTAAGTAATTGTGTAGGTGATTAACGAGTATATTAGGCTCGTTAAGTAATTCATAGGTGGTTAGCGAGTGTATTAGGCTCGTTAAGTAATTGTTGTGGTGATTAACAAGTAATTAGGCTCGTTAAGTGATTTTGTAAGTGATTAACGAGTATATTAGGCTCGTTAAGTAATTGTGTAGGTGATTAAGGAGTGTATTAGGGTCGTTAAGTAATTGTACAGGTGATTAACGAGTAATTAGGCTCGTTAAGTAATTCTGTAAGTGATTAACGAGTAATTAGGCTCGTTAAGTAATTCTGTAGGTGATTAACGAGTAATTAGGCTCGTTAAGTAGTGTAATAAATGAGTTAGAGGATACAATAGCCTCATTTAGTATTGTGGCGACTAACGAATACAATAGCTTCGTTAATTAATAGAATAACGAGAGTAATGTAGTAAAAATAACGAGAAGCGTAGGTATGTAATTAGCAGTGTAATTAGCCTCGTTAAATAAAGTAATGGTTTAAAAAGTACAATAGTTCATTTAGGTGTTGTAGTAATTAATAAAAAAATAAAAATAGGAATGATAATGATGATGATGGTGATGATGATGATGATGATGATGGTGATAATGATGATGATGATGATGGCGATAATGGTGATGATGATGATGATGTGCCTTACTCCCAGCAGCTTATTTAAGTAACAAACACTTAAAATAACCTAATATGACAACCTAGGATACAGGTGGTGGTGATGATGATGATGATGATGATGATGTTCTTAAAATGCCATGCTTAAGCTGACATTGCACACTAAAACAATTTTCTTCTTTTCCTTTATATTCTGTATGTTTCCTGACTTTATTTTTACGGTAGAATTATATCAGGAGTAAATAGGATCGTGAAATATAGATATAGGCAGGAATTTATTGACAAAAAATATTATCAAAGGAGAGAGAGAGAGAGACTGATGTTTTACTTTCTTTATATCGCATACGCTTCCTAACTTCCTTTTTCGCACTTAATAATACTAGTAATAATAATAATAACAATAATAACGTTAGAGGAATGCAAGTATACTCAGAGATATAGTGTCCAAAAAGAATATTTCAAACGAGGGCGGAGACGCGGAAACAATTCTTATCGCAAATCTTAAGGTAAATTGTTTGTAGACTTGAGATTACGCGCTGGATTATCGTTGTTCGGTTTTTCATCTATCCATGTTACGAATATCTACTTCCTTTCCCCCTCTTACGCTTGAATTATATCAGAAGGATTGAAAAGGATGATCGAGTGCAGGTGAACGCGGAAATCTTGTGAGAAAACGAATAATAAAAGGTGGAGATGACAGATGAAATTTAAAAGTAACGTGTCCCGAGGCTTAGATGACACATTTTCAAATCGTCTTTTCCCTTTCTTGTTTTCAATTATATGTTTGCCTTCTATGGCTTCCCGCCTTCATTTTCGCGCTTGGAATATATCAAAAGTAATAGACATTGTAGATAAACGTAGATAAACTTGGAAATGTTGGAAAAAAAGAATAATTAAATTGAAGACGGCGAAGCGGACGCGGCCCAACGGCGCATGCGCAGTTCAAACCCAGCTAGAGGAGGGAGCACGGGATTTAAATTTCACGTGTCTCTGTTTACGTTCAAAATTCTCGTCTTCATCCATTCACCGGTGGATTTCTGTGGCCGCGGCGAGAAGATGAAGTGTTTGTGCTTAACTGTGTGTGCTGTGATTGAGGGAAAAAGGAAAACTCTGCTGGATTAGGCAAGATGAAGAAGTGCCTTTGTGGAAAACGGCTGCTGGAACTTTGACTGCACGTGAGAAATTCGGTGATGTTTACAATTACGTCCAATATTCTCGCCTTAAACTATTTCCGTGGCGAGTTTTTGTGCTATCTGTGGCAGGAAGAAGTGTTTGTGATTGCCTGAGTGATCTATGAAGCAGTGAAGAAACGTCTGTGAGGGATTTATGGACCTGAAACGAAGTGCTTGTGTGGAAAGACGGTGCTTGTGTTGTCAATGGCGCTCTAAACTCGACAAGACGTTTACCTAAACAAATTCCCGCTCTTGACTATTTCACAAGCTGCTTATTGTGCTTGCAGTGGCTAGAAGAATTGTTTGTGGTTAACTGTCTGTGGTTTGGTTAATGGATAAAAGCGCATGTGTGGAAAAACGGAGTTTGTGTTTGTAAGTAGACTGAACATGAAAATTGAGTGTACTTTCTGTGGTACCGGAAGACTTAGTGTATACAGTGTTAAATATGTTCAAAACTCTTGCTTTTTGACTAACAGATGGATTATTGTAACTGCAGTGACCAGAAAAAACCATGTGATTGACTAAGTGTGATTTGAACAAGTGAAGAGGACTTTGAGGTGGATTAGTTTAGTGAAATCAAAGTGTTATTTGTGTATTTAAACGTTGTGTGAGTTTGGAAAGTGAAACTGAGGATGGCAGTGATGAAAATATGTTTCAGGAGCTGCCAGGAGGGAAACGAGAGGTGAAGAGTGGTGAGTATTGGATTTATTTTCAGAGAGAGAGAGAGAGAGAGAGAGAATTAATATTACCCGGTGTGACTTGACTTCGATACAATACATTAAAGAAATCATATCAGTCCACATAATTATTTTGTAGATAATTAGTGTTAAGTAAAAACTATTTGTGTTGCCCAAGAAACTCCATATCCCTTAACATTTTATTTTCTAATTTACACCAACTTAGTCTTCTGGATTTTATATATATTTCCATAATGTCCATATAGTTTGCATTAATAACGTCAAAGGTGAATTTAATAGTTTACAAGAGTGCTAAAAAGAACTTAGGTATTATTGTGCTTTCACCTCCAGTTTCTTTTGTATTATTACCAATCAGTATTACCGTCCTAGGTGAGGTTAGGTTAGTTAATTTTTGTTTAGGTTAAGTTAGTTAATTTTTGGTTTGGTTAGGTCGTTAGGTTAGATAATTAATTTCGTCTTCCAAAGGGATCTCCCAAACGGGAAATTTACCAACAGACAGGTAACATTTAATATTATCTTACTTGTTGTCTCCAGACGATTTTATTCAACATAGGCAAGACTTGGAATCAGAGGGGTTGGCTCCATTCTGCCTTAGCCCATTGAAGAGACCATTCCTGAGCTGAGTAAAATCGCTGGATGACAAGAATGAAATATAAAAGGACTTCACCCATTAACCTGCCATTTGATTCTGTTGAAATAATTGTACTGGTAAGATACTGATAGTCTGAAGCCTCCCAAGATCAGTAGAGTGCAGGTGTAAGAATAATTTGATGCTGATTACCCTAACTTTCTTTTATTTTGTAACATTCATAGGTAAGAAATCTATATTGATAAACCCAAATGGGGAAAAATGTCAAAAACTATATACATTTTGCTCTCCTCATTCAAAGTTTACTTGAAAAATTGCATTTGCATAATCTCAAAATTTTGTCTGTGGATGGTGGCCATCATCACAAAGCCTTTTTATTTTATTCTTTTTTTTCAAGCTAAATGCCCATTTGTTATGAAATTTTTGTCTTTTTTCATACTCCCAAAAAGGGGATGTGAAAAAGCACACTTGAGGTAAGATAAAAGCAAGCAAATAATATTACTTGAAAATAAAACATTATCATCCTTTTGGTTCTGTACAGCTCGAATTGTAATTTAAGATAATTTTTAGTAGCAGGCCTGTTTTCAAATGTTTATGCATAATTTCAGT
>NC_136980.1:1962500-1987500 GCF_032717465.1 Coenobita brevimanus | reverse complement strand
TATCTATCTTTTTGCCTATATGGTGGGTGTCTGTCTCTATCTGTATCGTATGTCTGACTGCTGATCTGTATATCTGTCTTTCCATCTGTCTGTATGTAGCAGCCTGTCTGTGTCTGTCTGTTTGTCTGTCTAAGCTTATACCTTCATTTATCTGTTTGCCTGCCTGTCTGCTGTTCTTTTTAGGCCTGTCTGTGGCTACTCTGCTGTACGGTACCACTATATGACACCCTGCCTATCCCATTCTGCCATTCCTGCCTCACATTGCCACCCCTCCCCTTCACCCTGCACTGCCTTACCCTTCCTAAGAGATAGTCACCGTAGGACACAGGTCTACGTAAACATGGTTGAAAATGGGTCGGTAGAGCGATGGGCAGAACCTGTGAGAGTGGAAACTATTACCTGAGTTGGATAAAATCGTCTGTGGGCAGCAAGGTACCCTAAAAAAAAAAATCAATAATACACCTTATTGAAGTGGCTAAAATACTCTTGTGTCACCTGGAATTGAATGCTAGAGTTGTTTCGACCATGAGGGGGTTAAATCCCGTCCCACGAAGATTAAGGTCGAGTTTACCCTTTTAAATATTCCTTTTAAACTTTTATTTATTTATTTATGTATTTAATCCGGTGTGTGTGTGGCGCGGTTAGGCAAATCTTTTGTGTATCACGTCTGGTCGGATTTGCTGCCAGTCCAAAATTCCCCTGAGCGATAATATTTGGGACTCTGAACACTGAAAGCACCTGGGGATACGGGAATTTCACTGTCCATCGGACGGGTTTCTTTTTGCTTCGGATGTAAACGAATCCACGTGCTTGGAGTGGGTGGATCAGCTGATTTTTGTTGTGATAAGTCTGGGTGTTTGAGAGAGAGAGAGAGAGAGAGAGAGAGAGAGTGAGTGAGATGGGACGATAGAGGAAGAGGTTGAGGCAAGGAGAGTAAGAAAAGGAATAGGAGAGAGAGAGAGAGAGATGGGACGATAGAGGGAGGGAGTGAGGCAAGGATTGTAAGAAAAGGATAGGACCAAGAGAGAGAGAGAGAGAGAGGTGGGAAATAAGATGATGATGATGGTTTTAAAAGGCAATTAATAGAATTCACAAATTACCATTGCCTAAAATGTGTATATATATAAATTTTTCAGTGTTGATTCACACCTTCCTCAATTCCACGTACCGTATGCATTGTTTTATATTTCCTATTAATCTCTGTGCATATTAATTCTGCCTATATTTTTGTAGCTAATTCCCAGCTTACTCAGTTCCTCGTATGCTTGTGTGTTTTATATTTGCTTATAATCTGTGTTAATTCCCTGGCTCCCCTTTTCATAGTTGTGTTAATCTGGTATCATAGCATATTTATTTCTCTCTCTCTCTCTCTCACACACACACACACACACACACACACACACACACACACACACACACACACACACACACAGTCGAACACCGAAGCATATGAACAGTATCAGCAAACGAAGAGTTAGACTAAGAATGAAGAGGAGGGGAAGACCGAAGGATAGGAGTATATGCTGTGTACATGGGAGGTAGTAGTCGTTACTTAGTAGGGACAAAAGAGCATAGAGATCCTTAAGTCCATCCCGCTTATTTATCTGTATAATAGTTTGTTATCACACCTATTTATGGAAGTACATAATTTTGTATTCGGTATACAAGCACCAGCCACCTTTGGCCTGAAAGCTACTTTAGGAATAATTCTGCAGAAAAATGATGTTACGGGCGCTTTTAGTGTATTCTTCCACCTCTCTGTTCAAGTGTATATATAATTGTACCCCCAGCACCCACCATTTACTCTCAAGTGAGTGCTGGAGAAATATAAAATAGTTTAGGAATAATTCTGCAGAGAAATAATGCTACGGGTACTTTTAGTTTATTCATCCATCTCTCTGTCCAAGTGTATATGTAATTCTGTACCCAGCAGCCACCATTTACTCGAAAATGAGTGTTGAAAATATATAAAATAAGGAATAATTCTGGAGAGAAATAATGCCACGGGTACTTATAGTTTATTCTTCCATCTCTCTATCCAAGTGTAGCGTATACGTAATTCTACATCCAGCAGCCACCATTTACTCGAAAATGAGTATTGAAAATATATAAAATAAGGAATAATTCTGGAGAGAAGTGATGTTACGGATACTTTTATTTCTCAGTGGCGTTATCTCAATCAGTACAGTGTCCCTTATACAGCCGCCAGACGATTTTATCAGGCATACAAAGGGGGGGGGGTACCGTAGTGTCCATTAAGAGGGAGGTGAGGGGTAACTGAGGAAAATTGGTGTTATCAGGCGCATCTTAAGTGGTGCGGGACGGTAATTAACTTGTGCTTTACGGGGCCAACCATATTACCACAGAAACATTAGCACATACACTAACACCTACACACACACACACACACACACACACACACACACACACACACACACACACACACACACACACACACACACCATGACGCAGTGCCGGTATGCAGATGAGGGATGATTCACGTATAATTAGTTGTGACGGACAGGTAGTGGGGGTGCAGGTGTGTGTGTGTGTGTGTGTGTGTGTGTGTGTGTGTGTGTGTGTGTGTGTTTAGGGGGGGTGCATCGCCTATATGTGTACGGTACTGCTAGTGAGAAATGCCAATTGTGTGTGTGTGTGTGTGTGTGTGTGTGTGTGTGTGTGTGTGTGTGTGTGTGTGTGTGTGTGTGTGCTTTACTCATTCACATTACACTTATTCAGAACTTAGCGTTGCACTTTTTCTTTTATAACCACTTACAATACCGTACAGTTCAGTGTGTTTTTAATGTATACATAATCATACGCACACAAGTGACGTACATACCGGTAGCCTATTGATTTACAAGTACCGGTACCGGGTATTCATTTATAAACACACACACACACACACACACACACACACACACACACACACACACACACACACACACACTCTCTCTCTCTCTCTCTCTCTCTCTCTCTACTGATTCATCTCCTCTCAAGCCGTAGTGTACCATCATCCACTCCCCCCCCTTTTTTTTTTTACTATATATCTTTAAATTCTCCCACTCACCCCCACTCAGTCTCTAGGTTATTATATATCCCACTCATTCCAGCTCTTTATAACTCCACCACGCCCTCTATAATGTCAGAGTCCCACACTCTTTAACTCCCACTCCCTCCCACTCTCATGTTTGCCCCCCACTCCATAACCCTCTCTCACACCCATCTTCCTTGATTCCAGTGTTCCTCTTCCCTACAACTCACCTCCACTCCCTTCCCTGTTCGCCACTCCTGTACCCTCTTCTGCTTCAAGATCCCTCTCACTCCTCTCACCCTTCTTGACGCCCACTCACTCTCACTACCCCCACTCACTTCAGCTTTCATAAATGCCGTTGTCATCACTCCAGTTCACTCCCACACCTGTTCATGTTCCCCACTCCATCACCCACACCAGCTCAGTCCCTCTCACTCCCCCCACTCCCACGCTCATGTACACTCACCATTATTTTCCAACATTCTCATCTCTGTCATATTTCCACTCCTTCCCACACCTGCCCAGCACACACACTCTCTCTCTCTCTCTCTCTCCGCAGCTGCCATTAGCATACTTCTCCAACTTTCTTATCTCTTTATCTCACTCCCACTCCCTCCCCCTCACTCCCACACCTGTCCCAACTTTCCCTCTCCATCACCCCCTCCCACTTTCTCTCACTCCCACACCACATAAATCCTCCCTCCCAGATCGCTTCAGGGTGTCTTCATCTATCTTACTGTCTAGTCTATCCATTCTTCTTCTGAGAGAGAGAGAGAGAGAGAGAGAGAGAGAGAGAGAGAGAGAGAGAGAGGAAGGCGATGCAAGAGAGACTTAGGGGATGGGAGTGAAGGGGAGGGACAGGGGAAGAAGGGAATGAGGGAGGGAGGGAGGGAGGAAAGGAGAAAGAGTAGGTAGATAAAGGGAGGGAGAGAAGAAGGGATAGCAGAGAGGGAGAACGGAAAGTGAGGGGACGGAGGGATTTTAGTGAGGGAGGGAGGGATGGTGGAAAGGGAGGGAGGGAAGAAGGAAGGAGGGATGGTATAGAGGGAGGGAGGGAGGGTACAGAAGGGGAGGGAGGGAGAGGGGAAGGGAAGCTCTGGGGAGAGATTCAAAGGTAGTGTAATAGGATTGATGAAATAGGGAAGGAGGAAAAGGAAGGAAGTTAAGTGAAAGATGAAGGAAGGAGAAGAAGGAAGGAGGCAGAAGATGGAGGGTTGGAAGTAGGCCTAGGAAAAGGAAGGAGGAAAAAGGAGGGAGGCAGAAGGAAGGAAGGAAGAAGGAAAAAGAAGAAAGGAAGGAAAGAAAGAAAAAACATAGGTAGGAAGGGAGGGAGGAAAGAAGGAAGGAAGACAGGAAAAGAGGAAGGGAGGGAGGGAAAGAGAAGAATGGAAAAATGAAGACGTAAGAGAAAAAGGGGGTAGAAGAGAAAATGTAGAAGAGAGGAAGAAAGAAGGAAAATAAAAGGAGAAGGAAGAGGAAAATGCAAAATTATCGAGTGTAAGAAAAAGAGAGGAGAGAACATGGAGAGAAAAAACTGTGGGAAGGAAAAATGAGCGAGAAAGAATGTGGGAATGAAGAGAGGTGAGTATAGGGAAAGAAATTAGAGAGAGAGAGAGAGAGAGAGAGAGAGAGAACGTTGTAGGAAAGTGGGCACCCCTTGGGAGACATTGAAGCCTTCCTCACTGAACCAATCCTACTTGTTCTGCATTTAATTGAGTAAGGAGGCTTGGAGAGGGAGGAGAGAAGAGGTAAAGAGGAGAGAAATAAACTGGAGAAAGGAGGGGAGAGGAAAGGAGAAGGAAGGGGGAGGGAGATTGGGGGAAAAGAAAGAGTAGAAAGTGGGAAGAGGAGGAGAGAAAAGGAGAAAAGAATGAAGGAGAGGGAAAGAAGAGAGTAGGGGAGGAGGCAAAGAGGGCGAAGGAAGAGGGGGAAGAGGAGCAGTGCAGAGAGTAAAGTACCGAATAAAGGATAACGAATGAGAAAATTAAAAAGGAAGAGGGGAAATGAGGGGAAGGGACAGGAGAGAGGGGGAGAGGAAGAAGAGGAGGGGAAAGTAAAGAGATAGGGAGGAGAGAATGAAGGAAGGTAAGAAAGAATAAGGTGAAGAAGGAAGGGATAGGAAGACAATGAGAGGGGGAGGTGAGGGGAGAGGTTGGAGGAAGAGGAAGAAAATGAAGGAAAGAGGGGAAGAGGGAGGGGAGAGAAGAGGGGAGTGGAGACCAAAGAGGCTGAGTGAGTCGAGAGGAAGAAAGGGATTGAAGGAGAGGAAGAGAGTGAATGGGAAGGGGAAGAAGTGAGGAGAAGAAAGGAATGGAGAAGATGGGAGAAGGAAGAGGAGAGGGTGTGGAGAAGCGAAGAGGGAAGAAGAAGAGGTGGCGAGAAGAAAGGAATGGAGAAGATGGGAGAAGGAAGAGGAGAGGGTGTGGAGAAGCGAAGAGGGAAGAAGAAGAGGTGGCGAGGAAGGGAGAACAGAAAAACGTGAAAGAAAGAGAGAAGGGAGAGTAATTTTCAAGAAGGTATCCAGCCATTAAAAGAGATATATTTAAATGTTAAGATTATCGCAAGAGGGGTAGAGTTGGGAGGGTGAGGAGGAGGAGAGGTGAGGGAAAGGAAGAAATAGGAGAGAGGAAAGGTAGAGGAGTGGAGAGAAAGGAGGAGGGATATGGAGATGAGACGAGGAGATGAGGAAAGTGAGGAGAAGGGGTGGGTGAATGCGGAAATGAGGTGGTGTGAAGGAAGAGAGATGAAAGAAGAAACTGGGAAGAAGGAAGAGAGGGAAGATGAAGAAATGACCTGGGGAGGTGATGGGGAGGGAAGGGTGAGGAAGAACGGAGAGTTGAATATAGATTGTGGAGGAAGGGGAGGCAGAGGGGAACGGAATGGGGTTGGAGATAGGAATGTGGAGAATGAAGGGAAGTGGGAGGGGGAAATGATGTGAGGAAGTGGAGAGAGTGTGAGTGAGAGAGAGAGAGAGTCTGACAAGGATAGGGCAGGTGTTGGCTAAGCACCTGGTTATGTTTTGATGGGTAGTGGTGATTTGTGGCGTCATTTGGGGATTATTAACTCTCTCTCTCTCTCTCTCTCTCTCTTTCTCTCTCCGTTTTTCTACATCCTCTTTCCCTTTTTCCTCCTTCCTCTTCTTTTCCCTTCGTTTTCTCCCTCTCCCGTCTTTCAATCCCTCTTCCTCTTCTTGTCTTCTTCAGTCCTCCAGTTTCTCCTCCCCCATCCCCCCCTCTGTTGTCAACCCTCCTGTATTCTCTCGCTCTTCTATTTCATCTTTCCCTTTCCTCTTCCCCCTCCATTTCTCTTCCCTTACCCTCCTTTCCTCATTGCATTCCCCCCCCTACTCCTTCTGTTCCCTCTTTCTCCTCCTTTCCTCATTGCATTCCCCCCCCCCCTACTCCTTCTGTTCCCTCTTTCTCCTCCTTTCCTCCCCTCCCTGTCCCCCCCCCTTTTTTTTTCACCCTCTCCCACCTCCCCTTGTCCCATTCCCTCTTTACTCCCCCATTCCCATTCCTCCCCCTCCCCTTCCCTCCCGCCATTGACTCTCATACTTTAACCTTATATTAGGCTCCTGTTATCAGATCACCCCCTTCGTTCCCCCTCCTAATTCTTCTTTCCTTCCCCTCCTCTTGCTGTTCCTTCCCTCTTTCTCTCACCTTCCCTTCTCCTTTTCCTTCCCCTTCCCTTCTCCTTTCCTTTCCTTTTTCCTTCCCCTTCCCTTCTGCTTTCCCTTTTCCTTCCCCTTCCCTTCTGCTTTCCCATTTCCTTCCCCCTCCCTTCTCCTTTCCTTTTTCCTTCCCCTTCCCTTCTCCTTTCCCATTTCCTTCCCCCTCCCTTCTCCTTTCCTTTTTCCTTCCCCTTCCCTTCTCCTTTCTCTTTTCCTTCCCCTTCCCTTCTCCTTTCTCTTTTCCTTCCCCTTCCCTTCTCCTTTCCCTTCCCCTTCCCTTTCCCTTTCCTCTTCTCTTTCCTGTTCCCCTCTTCTCCCCTCCCCTCCCCTCCCCTCCCCTCCCATTGACCACCACACTTTAACCTGATATGAGGCTCTTGTTGTTATCAGTTCACCTCCCTTTCCTCCCCACTCCCCTGCCCCCCTTATTTCCTCTCCCCCTCCCCTCCCCCTCCCATCCTCGCTCTCATTACGGCTGTTGTTATGACCTCCTCCTCCCCTCCCCTCCCCCACTCCCTCCCCTCTCAACCCCTCTCTTTACGGTTCCCCCTTCCTCTCCCCACGTTCTCTCTCTTGCTCTTCCCTTTTCCTCCCTCCCCTCTCTTATCCCCTCCCCATGCCTCTGACCTTTTCTCTTCCCTCATTCTTGTCATGATAATCTCGTCTCTCTCTCGTCTCCATTTCTCTCCTCTCTTTTTTCCTCTTCCCTCTCTTTTTTTTCCCATTCGCTCTCCCTTTTTTCCTCTTCGGTCTCTCTTTTTGTCCTTGCTCCCCTTTTCTCTTCCCTCTCTCTTCTCCTCTTCCCTTTCTCTTTTCCTCTCACTCTTTGTTTTCCTCTTCCCTCTGTTTTCCGCTTCCCTCTCTTTTCCTTTTCCTCTCTCTCTCTTCCTCTTTCCTCTCTCTTTTCCTCTTCTCTTTCAGTTTTCCTCTTACTCTCTCTCTTCCTCTTTCCTCTCTCTTTTCCCTCTCTTCCTCTTTCCTCTCTCTTTTCCTCTTCTCTTTCTGTTTTCCTCTTACCTCTGTTTTGCGCTTCCCTCTCTTTTCCTCTTCCCTCTATCTTTTCCTCTTCGTCCTCTTCTCTCCTTTCCCCCCCCCTCCGTCTCCTCCTCTCATATCCATCTCGCTCATCTCCGTCCCTAATGCCATCCTCTCTTCCATATTACCTTCCTTTCACATTCCTTTTTTCCTTTTTATTATTATTATTTTTTTTTTACGTCCTCCTGTCTTCATTTCCCCCACTCCCCTCTCTCCAAGCTTCCCTCTCCTAAACTTACTCCCTCCCCATCTCTACTTGCCTTTCCTCCCTCATCTCTCTCTCTCTCTGACAATCATGAACTCATTTCCCTGTCACAATCACTCAATCTTCCTCCCCCTCAGTCTCCCTCTCCTCCCTCTTTCTCATATGCCTCTCCATTCTTTTCTGCCCACTCATTTCTCTCTCCATTTACTTAGTTATTCTCTCCTGTCTTTTTTTTTTATCTTTATCATCATTTTCTTTCTCTTTGACTAATTATTTCATTTTCTCTTTTTCATCTCTCTATCAGTTCGCCATTTATTGTTATTTTTTTCATTCCTTTTTACCTCCTTTCTTCCTATTCCTCCCCGTACCCCTCCCCATTACCCATTTCTCCTCTCTTCCCTCTCATCTCCCCGTTCCATTTCCCCTCATTTCCCCTTTGTTTATTCCCCTTTTTATCAATTTTTCTACCTCCGTTCTGTACTCTCTCTCTCTCTCTCTCTCTCTCTCTCTCCTCCCCTTTTATTCCTCTACTGTCTACCCCTCTCTTTTTCCCCTTTACCCCTCTCTTTCCCCTCTTTTTCCCCTCTCTCTCCCCTCGCGTCCCACCCCATCATTACCACTGAATAGAAATTAAAGCCACCGGGCCACTGATAATGCTGCCTAATTTCCTACCTCTGTTTGGCCACGGTCAGAGAGAGAGAGAGAGAGAGAGAGAGAGAGAGAGAGAAGAAAATGTTGAGCGAGACAGGAAAGGAGAAGGGAGGAAGAGTGACAAGGAGGGAATTAACCAAGAGTACGAGGATTGTGGTGTCTGGCAATAGATAGATAGATAGATAGATAGACGAATGGGGGAAGAAAGGAAGGTGAGAGAGAGAGAGAGAGAGAGAGAGAGAGAGGAGAAGTAGTTGAGCGAAACAGGAAAGAAGGGAGGAAGAGTGAGAAGGAGAGGATTAATCAAGAGTATGAATGAAGGAAGAAAGGAGAGAGAGAGAGACAGACAGACAGAGGAGAAAAAGTTGAGCGAGACAGGAAAGGAGAAGGGAGAAGGAGGGATTTAACCAAGAATATGAATGAAGGAAGAATGGAAGGAGGTGAGAGAGGAAGGGGAGGGTAATGGGGGAGGGGAGAAGAGGGAGAGAATAAAAATATAGGAAGGGAAATAATAGAAGAGAGAGCGATGACGGAGAGAGTTAAGGGGGAAAGAATATGATAGAGAAGAGAGAAGAAGAGAAGGAAAGCACGTGAGGGAGGTAAAGAAGGAAGAGGGGATAAGGAAAAGGAGGGAAAAAGGAGAAGGAAAAGGGGGAGAGAGAGAGAGAGAGAGGTAAGAACGTAGTGAGAATGAACGAGGAAAGTTATGAAGAGAGATGGAATAAGGAGAGGGACAAGAGGGTAAAAATTAAAGAGAGAGAGTAAGGAGAGGAAAGAAGGCAGGGAGAGAGAGAGAGAGAGAGAGAGAGAGAGAGAGGCGAGAAACAGGGTAGAGAGAATTGAAAACAAAGGGAGGAAAGAAATTAAAAGAGAAGGAGAGAGAAGAAGGGAGAATAAGGAGATAGAGGAGGAAGGGAGAGATAAAAAGGGAGAGCAAAGATGATAGAAAGAGGGAGGAGAGAAGGAGGGAGAATAAGGAGAAAGGAGGTAGAGAAAGGGAGAGAATAAAGAGAGAGAAGGAAAGGAGAATAAAGAGAGAGGAAAAAGGGAGAGAGGGAAAAGGGAAGGACCAAGAGGATGGAGAGAGGGATATTAAGGAGGGAGGAGGAGGAAGGGAGAGAGAAAAAGGGAGGGCCTAGAAGATGAAGGGAGGGAGGAGAGAGGGAGAAAAAAAAGGTGTGTGAAATAGTGGCCTCTGTTCTTCACTCCCCACATGCGTCACAGGGAGGAAAAAGGGAGATTAATGGGGAGAGAGAGAAAGAGAGAGAGAGAGGGGGGGGGCTTTTAATCTCCATCAGTAATTGGAAGTTTGTATACATCTTTGCGTGTGTGTGTGTGTGTGTGTGTGTGTGTGTGTGTGTGTGTGTGTGTGTGTGTGTGTGTATTTATTTTAACCATTCGATTGTCAATTTCAGAATCTCCGGATAAATATCATTATTCAATTTGTCTTAAATACTTAAATTGTTACTTGTTGATATTATTCTTTAGATATTCCTTAACATCTCAGCTGACGATTTTTTTTTGAGCCTAATAATAATAATAATAATAATAGTGAAAGTAATAATAATAATAATAATAATAATAACAACTAATAATTTCCCACAGAATCGAACCTCTGATCATTCTGCAACTTCAATGAATAGAATAGAAAGTTAGGATAGTAGCATAAAACGCCTATTCACTTATTCCATGTCTTTCTTTTGTTTTTATTGATTTTAAGTTGGCCTTTCATCCCTGCTATTGTTTAGGCCCTCTGTTTACATCTCTCGGGTCCTTTATTTTATTTTTTACCTAATCTTTTGTTTGGTATTGTTGGTTTTGTTTTGATTCTACTCGCTTCCCCTTTCTTTTCTTTCCCTTCTCCTCGACTCTCTTTACTTCCTTTCTTTTCCCTTGGTCTCCTTCCCTTCCCTCTGCCTTTCCTTTCATTTCCTATGCTGTTGTTCTCCGCTGGCTCCCCTTTTCATTACATTCTCGTCTCCTTTCTTTTCTCTTGTCTTCCCCTCCTTCCTTTCCTTTCCTCATCGTCGTTGCTTAGTCGTCACACCCCTTCACCTCTTCTCCCCGGTTTTCTTCAAAGACTTCATCAAAGGTACAAGTGTGCATTAGGAAAAGCCGTTTACAATATAATAAACAAAACAGCTCCGAACTGGCAATTCTCGCTCCCTAAAGTACGTGAAATCAACACTGCCAATACAAGACAACAAGAACATACCCAAAACAAACACTAGCGTCGGTGCAAAATCCCTTTAAGTGGCTGGACCTAAATTCTGGAACAGTCTCCCATCTAATGTTTCCAGTACTTATACAATATACTCCTCTACAGCTGATTTTCTTTTTTTTTTTTTATTATATGCCCTTTATGTAATGAATAACTCTTGTAATAATGCAAATAAGATTCTGATTCTGTTCCCTTCACCACCTTCCCTCTTATCCTTTGCCCCCCCCCCCTTCCTACCTTCTTCTCCCTCTCCATCCCTTCGTAGCTCCTCCTCCTCCTCCTAGCTAACCCTTACCTGGTTCCCTTCTTCCCTCTCTCTCTCTCTCTCTCTCTCTCTCTCTCTCTCTCTCTCTCTCTCTCTCTCTCTCTCTCTCTCTCTCTCTCTCTCTCTCTCTCTCTCTCTCTTTCAATGCGGTGGTTCCTCGGTGGTCTTTGTTGATGTTCATTTGCTCTCTCTTTTTGTTCCTACGAAGCCTCGGGGTGGAGAGAGAGAGAAAGAGAGAGAGGGAGAGAGAGAGAGAGAGGAGGGAATGGAAGGAGTGACTGGAAAGAAGGAATGAGGATTGGAAAGAAATGGGAGCTTTAATGGGGAAAGAGAGAGAGTAAAATGGCATGAGGATAGTTAGTATATGACCTCCTATACCTCAGTTAAGACCTCGTAGATAAGGTGAAGAAAAAACTATAGCTACATCTAACGCCAGGTGGTTTAGTGGTGTAAGGCGCCTCTCGGGATGCTGTTCAGGTAATGTTCGCGTCGATCTGAATCCCCAAAAGGCGATATTGAAAGGTTATGCCATCTTCCCTTCTTCCTTTCCTTTTCTTTTTGCCTTTTTTTTTTTTTTTTAACAAGATGAACATAGAAGGAAAAACAAACTAATTAAAAAAAAAATATTCCATACACCAGGTGACAAGTGTCCTTCATTCATTACTTCCTTTCTCTGTTTTGTCTTTTTTCTTTCCCTTCTTTCTTTTTCTTTTTTTCATTCTCTTTTCTTTTTTTCTCTTTTTCTTTCTGTTTTCTTTTGTACCTTTTTTCTTTATTCATTGTCTTTTTTTTTTTTTTTCACTGGACGATTTATTCCATATGTTTACGACTCGAAGAAATTTTTTTTTGCTTCGTTTAATTGGAGGCTTGGACGAAGAGGAGGGAGGAGGAAGAGAGAGGAAGCTTGGAGGAGGAGGGGAGAATGGAACGAAGGGGTAAGAGGAAGAAGAGGTGAGGGGAGAGAAGGAGGAGGCGGAGGAATAGAAGGGAGAGGGTAGTGAAGAAGGGAGGGAAGACAGTGAATGTGAGGGAAGGGAAGGGGAAAAAGACGAGGTGCGAAAGAGGGAAGAATGGGGAAAATAATGGCGAGGGAAGAGGAAAGAGGAAAATAGAAGAGGTGAGAAGAAGGAGAGGTATGAGGGAGAAGGGGAGGGGAAGAGAAGGTACGAACTGGAGGAGGGGAGGACGTAGAGAAGGTACGAAAGGAGGGGGAGGAGGGAATAGGGGGAGGGAACGTAGGAAAGTGGAGGTGGGAAGGAGGAGGAGAGGAAGGTACGAATGAGTTGAGGACGGGAAATGAGGAGGAGTGGGGGAGAGGAGGGAACGTAGGAAAGTGGGGGAGAGGGAGGGGTGATGAGGTGGGAAGGGGGAGGGGAGGAAATGCCTTGATGTGGGAAACTCACCCCCCTCTCATCTCCCCCATCCCTGTTTACACGGAAGAGTAAGATAAAGAATGGAGAGAGGAGGAAGAGAGAAGGAATGGAAAGATGAGAGAGAGAGAGGGTGGTCTGCCCCTGTCTCTACACTTCAAAAGATGGGGGTGAATGTGGAGAGAGGAGGGTGAGGGGGGGGAGGAGGCAAAAGGGAGAGGGGAAGGGGAGGCGTAATCCTTCTCTGCTTCCTCAATACCCTCCTTTCCCCCCTTTCCCTTCTTCCCTTATTGTCTTCCACTCCTCTTAATCTTTCCTCTTCTTAGTCTTTCTTTTCAACTCCTTCCCCTTCCATTTTCTCCCTCTACCGTCTCCCTACTGTTCCTTCTCCCTCCATTTTATTCAACACCTCCATCCCCATCCCTTCCTCTTCCCTCTTTTCCAACCCTTATCTCTTTCCTCCTCCTTCCCCCACCCTTTTTCTTCCTCTTCCACTTTTTTATGTTCACCCTCTTCCCCTTTCCTCTCTTCTAATCCCTTCTTCCACAACCTTACTTTCTCTTCCACCTTCCTCCATTCTTTCTCCACTTCTACTCTCACCTCCTTCCGTATTACCTCCACCTCAACACCTCCTGCACCCTCACACTATCCTCTGCTCCCCCTACCACCGTTATCACCACTTCCCTCCCCTCTATCCCTTTCACCTCCACCCCTCCCTTACCCCTTCATTTCTCCTTGCCTCCTCCTCCCTTTTACTGCTGTCTTTTCTTCAGTTCTCTCACCCTCACACCGTTCTCTAACCGCCCTACCTCCCTCCCCTTACACCTCTCCTTTCCTCCTTTAATTCCCCCCTTGCTGTTATCCCCCACTACACACACCCCACTATCATTCTCCTCCATGCTGACTTCCCCACTCCCACCATCCCACCTGCTCTCTCTCTCTTCCTTTCCTCCCCTCCCCCATCTGTCTCCAGGTCCTCTTTTCTGTAATAACTCCCCCACCCACTCCTTTCTTTAACCCCTCCCCTTCTGCCTTTTCACTTCCCTTTCCGGTAATTTCCCCGGCTCTTCTCTACTTACAAACCTCCCGTCCCCCCTATTTCCCCCCTTTCTTTTTCCCCTTTCTCCAACTTCCCTCACATTCCTCTTTCAGTAACCCCCCCTTTATTTATTACCCCTCCCTACCCATTCCACTTACTCCCTAACTTTCTGTGCCTCCTGTCTATAATAGTCATACCCCTTCCCCATTCCTCCCCCTCCTCTCTCCTTCCCCTTTTCTTTAGGATCTTTACCCCTTCCCTATCCTACCCCCAACGCATCCTTCCCCACCCCCATACGTCTCTTGCTACAGACACCCCCTTTCCTATAATATTCCTATTCATCTCACTCCTTCTCCCCTCCTTCCCCCTTTCTCTCCTCTCTCCTTCCCGTCCCCTCCCCCGTCTCCCTCCCCCTTTGTGCCGTCTCTTGGCAGTGTCTTTGTCTTGGCCTTGTTTTGTGCCTGGCCAGTGAGTGGAAGAGTATTGTGGCCCTTCACACACACACACACACACACACACACACACACACACACACACACACACACACACACACACACACACACACACGTCTTCCTCCTCCGCTTCCACTCCGTGTCTTGTTGTCCTCTTGTTCACACACACACACACACACACACACACACACACACACACACACACACACATTCTCACCTCGCACCCTCTTCTTTCCTTCCTCCTTCTTCTCTTCCAGTCTTGTCTTCCCCTCTTCCCCTGTGTTTTGTTTCTTCTTGTTTTCCTTACCTTTCTCCCTCCTCTTCGCTTTCCTCCCTCTTCACTACATCATTCTCTCTCTCTCTCTCTCTCTCTCTCTCTCTCTCTGGCTAGGGGGTTTGCACGCGCACGCAATAAAGAATTTGTTAATGAGTGCAGAATGAGTGTTTGTGTGAGATAGTGAGTGAGAATTGTGTGTACGTGTGAAAAAACGTTCGTGTGCGCGATTAGGATGTGCACATGTAAGTGGTGTTTGTGTGTGTGTGTGTAGATAGGTAGATAGATATAGGTAAGATAGACATAGGGAGAATACATACCGGTATATATATATATGTGTGTGTGTATGTGTGTGAGAGAGTTTATGTGCGCGTATGTTTTATGTGCGTCCTACCTGTCCGCCTTCATTAGCACATGTACTATTTTTATCGTAAATAATTTAGCTGTGTACATTTATTACATTTATTTGTGCTGATTATTACAATGCTAACGTTATTACCCGATCAACTAGGCGGGTGACGTTAATCATTAGTGTTATTATTTGTTATTATCATTATCATTATCCTTGTTATCATCGTTATCATCATCATCATCATCAGTATAGTTTCTGGTTGAGGGAAATCGAAGTTATTATTATTATTATTATTATTATTATTATTATTATTTTTACCTCCGGTGTTATTATAGCCGATGTTATTATACCTTAATTATTATTATTATTTTCGTCGTTGCCATTAATATTATTTTTATTATTACCGTTTTATTATATTATTATTATTATTATTACCGGTGTTATATTTATTATAGCCGATGTTATTATACCTTAATTACCCGGTATAATTATTATTTTCGTCGTTGCCATTAATATTATTTTTATTATCGTATTATTATTATATTATTATTATTATTATTTTTATTATTATTATTATTATTTGTAATGTGTATGCTAATAATGGTGGTTGTGTTTGTCACGTATCATATTAAAAGGATTTAATAGGAGTATGTTTTTGCTATTTCTGTTGTTGTTATTATCATTATTACCGGTATCTTTGTATTGTCATTGTTGTGGTATTATCGTTGTAATTATCACATCATAATTAGGTTTATTTTCATTATCTTAGTATCTGTTATTTTATTGACGTGTTAACTATCGTCATTACAGTAGGTACTTTCTTTTTGTGGTTATTATTATTATTATTATTATTATTATTATTATTATTGTCATCATTATTATTATTGTTTTTCACCCATCCCTACCTTCCTCTTCTCCCCCTACCTCTCCTCCTTCCCTTACTCTGTCCCCTCACCTTTCCATTCATCTTTTTCTTCCCTTCCTCCTTACCCACTCCTTCCATTCTTTCCCTTTCTTCTCCTTCCCTTCCCTCCCCTCTACCCCTTTCACCTCTTCCCCCTCCCCCCTCCTCCGAGGGTTAGGGAAGGGGAGGGGGAAGGAAGGGAAAGGAAGTAGGAGAGGAAAAAATGAAGGGGGAGGAGGGAAGAGGGAAGGATAGGAAGAAGGGAAGAGAGAGATGGAGGAACTTAAAAGGTGGGAGAAGGGGAAAAAAAATAAGTGAGAGAGAGAGAGGGGAGGGGGAAAAAGAGGGGAGGGGGAGGGGAAGGGGAGAAGAGAGGGGAAGGGGTAGTGACAATAACGCTAATGATAATCTAAATTCAATTATTTCCCGGGCGTTAATGCAGTGTTTACCGTCCCAGTGTTGCCAATTAGGGGAGGGGAGGGGATTGGTAGGGTTGGGAGGGGAGGCGAGGGGAAGGAGGGTTGGGGAAAGGGGATTGGAAGGAGGGAGTGGGGAGGGGAGGAGGATCAGTGTTGGCAGCCAGGGGAGGAATGGGAGGGGAGAGAAATGGGTGGGTGAGGGATAAGAGGAAGGAAGATTAGAGAGAGAGTTTGGAAGAGACGTCAGTATTGCCAATTAGGAGAGAGAGAGAGATGCAAGTCAGTGTTGCCAGTCGTGGGGAGTGGGGGGTAAGAGGAGGAGTGAGGGTAGGGAAGAGGGGAACTGGGGGGAATAGAAAGGGTGGGGTAGTGGTTGGAAGAAGGGGAGAGGAGGAGAGAGAGGAAGGAAAGTAGGAGGGGAAAGAGGAGAGGGGAAGGAAGATACTAGGATGGAGCGCAGTGTTACTAATTGGAGGAGAGGGAGGGGGGGTTGGGAATGGGGAAGGGGTGGGAAGGGGAGATGGAGAGGGAGGATGAGGTGGAGTGTGAAAGAGAGACAGGTTGGAGGGCAATTCAGTGTCTCCAGTTAGTGGGGAGGAAGGTTGGGGGAGGGGAGAGGGGAGATGAAGGGGGAGGAGAGACTTCAGTGCGGCCTATTAGGGCTATGGGGAGGGAGGAGAGGAAAGGGGAGAGGGAGAATGGTGGAGGGGAGGGAGTGAGAAGAAGAGAATATAGAGAGGGAAGGAGGAAGTGTTAGGCGGGGAGAGGAGAGGGAAAGGAGTAAAGAGGAGGAGAGAGAGAGGATTAGTATTAACCTTCAGTGGAATAATACCTTTAAAAATACATTCTTGTAACTAAACACTATGATATTCAACTTTATTTCCATATTTATTCATTATTTATTTATTTATGTTTTACTGGGAGGGTTACAGCTTACAATAAAAACCATATTAACGATGACGTTTTTGTGGTGGAGGCGATTTGTTTGTGGCCACCCCGTATAAGGGATTAAGGCGTCTGGCAATAGATAGATAGATATTAATTTACAGTTGGAGAGCCCCAGGGTAGCGAAGGGGTTAAGGAAGGCTTTATCTTACCCCTCCTATCGAAAGGCCTCTCCAAAAATGAGATAGATAAATAGATAGATAGACAGAACATGCATACAGAGAGTGGGATTACAGATAGATAGATAGACTGACACATGCATACAGAGAGTGGGATTACAGATAGATAGATAGACATATATGCATACAGAGAGTGGGATTACAGATAGATAGATAGACAGACAGGTACATGCATACAGTAAGTGGGATTACAAATAGATAGATAGATACATGCATACAGTGGGATTACAGATAGATAGATTGACATATATGCATACAGAGAGTGGGATTACAGATAGATAGATAGACAGATAAATACATGCACACAGTAAGTGGGATTACAAATAGATAGATAGATACATGCATACAGTGGGATTACAGATAGATAGATAAATAGATACATGCATACAGAATGGGATTACAGATAGATAAATACATGGGTACAAAGTCGGATTATCTGCAATGATTTTGGGTGATAAAGTAATTGATGTCATTTGGTTCTGATTAGGGTGATTAGCAGTGATTAGGGTGGTTAGAAGTGATTTGGGTAATTAGCAGTGATTAGGGTGGTTAGAAGTGATTTGGGTGATTAACAGTGATTAGGGTGGTTAACAGTGATGAAGGTGATTAGGGTGATTAACAGTGATTAGGGTGATTAACAGTGATTAGGGTGGTTAACAGTGATGAAGGTGATTAGCAGTGATTAGGGTGATTAACAGTGATTAGGGTGGTTAACAGTGATGAAGGTGATTAGCAGTGATTAGGGTGATTAACAGTGATTAGGGTGGTTAACAGTGATTAAGGTGATTAACAGTGGTAAGGGTAGATATTAGATTAGTGTGATAAGCGGTGATTAGGGTTGACATTGATTAGGGTGATAAAGGTTGAGATTAGACTGATTAGGGTGATTAGCAGTGATTAGGCTAGATATTAGACTGAATAGGGTGAAAAGGAGTGAGTAGGGTAGACATTGATTAGGGTGATCAGGGTTGCGATTAGACTGATGAGGGTGATTAGCAGTGATTAGGGTTGGGATTAGGCTGATTAGGGTGATTAGCAGTGATGAGGCTGCTATTGGTGATTAGTATTTTTATGACGTGAATATTTTGGTCTGTGTGTACCTAATTAGGGGTGTGTGTGTATGGAATGGATGTGTAGGTGTACATGTGTGCTTGTTTAATAAGTATATGTGTGCGTGTTTTCGTGTGTGTGTGTGTGTGTGTGTGTGTGTGTGTGTGTGTGTGTGTGTGCAAACAGTCGCTTTAAAGGGGTCGGAATTATGCTTTAACCAGCTCGCCGACCCCGCTATTACGAACCGCATTGGGGAGGGGAGGGGGATGTAGTAAAGAGGAAGGGGGTAAGGAGTAATGAGGGAGGGGGAGGAGGAGGGAGAGGGGAGGGGTGATGGGGAGAGAGGAATGAGGGGAATGGGGGTGGAGGATGAGGTTGGAAATTTGAGAGAAGTTAAGAAAGGGAGTTGGAGGACAAGGTGGGGAGGGGAGAGGAGTGGAAGGGGTGTGGAGGTGACAAAGGGACAAGGAGTTTGCTGGGAGAAAAGGGGAAGAGGGTGGTGGGGAGTGCGGGAGGGGAAGGGAGGGGGTTGGGAAGTTAAGTAGGAGGGGAAAGAAATAGAGAGGGGGAAAGGAGGGGGGATTGTGTAAGTAGTGGGAGATATTAAAGGAGAGAGAGAGAAAGAGAGAGAGATTATATGAGTCTGTGGTGAGATAATTTTTATAAGTAATGCCCAATTCCTTAACCCTTTCAGTACGAAGACGTCTAATATTTTTTCTTTATCTCACCAGACGATTTTATTCAGCCAAGGCCTTTCGAGCTGGAGGGGTTGAATACAGTTTTCGTTAACCCCTTCAGCGCGTGTGGGATTGTCTGAACTAAATAAATCGCCAGAGGACATAACCTTCATTAACCCCTTCAGCGCGTGTGGGATTTTGTGCAATAAATAAATCGTCTGAGGATGTAGCTTTCGTTAATCCCTTCAGCGCGTGTGGGATTTTGTGCAATAAATAAATCGTCTGAGGATGTAGCTTTCGTTAATCCCTTCAGCGCGTGAGGGATTTTCTGAACTAAATAAATCGTCTGGTAGAAGAATGAAAAAAAAAATTATCCACAGTTCATTCACTTCAGCCTGGCCCAAAATTTCATCTTTTTGCATCTTATTTCACGTAACTCATTGTCGAAAAGAAAAAGGTGATACTGTGATCCTACGTACTTTCTGTAGCACTTCTTCGTGACTAGCATCGTATTCCACAGTTAATCTGCTGTTGTAACTCGGTATTCAGCTTGGAGGGATGGTAATTGCAGGCCAAGGTAAAGTGGACGGAGTATAGGAGGAGCACTCACAGATCGTAACACCCACGCCCTACAGTTAGTCTAAAGGCTTCCAAAGTCGAACAGTTTAATTCTCTCCTGACCCTTAATCCTTCCACCAGCTTCAGTTCAGATCCGGTCAGACCCTGCGCCTGTGACCTTCGGCATTAGAAATCGAATTCCTGTACCCTTGCCTTACCCTGAACCCTTCCACCAAGTGTGGTTTAAATCGGATTAAATATGTGTAAGTTGACCGTGCGACCGTGAACTTTGACCTGTCCTAAAAAAAAAAAAAAGGTGGGTCTCTTGTGTAATTTTATATCGTACTTACAGCGTAATGTTCACTAAATAACATTGTTCTAATTAATTTTTCTCTGGTTGGACGGTAATGGGGGGGTACGCTCCCTACCCCCCACCCCCCCCAAAAAAAAACAGTGCCTGCTAATGTGAAATAGTAAATAATAAATAATAATGTGGCAGCAAGGCAATGAACAGGGCAGTGGACTGGCGGGGGACAGGGAGACATGGAGGCGATTTGTTTGTGGCCACCCCTTACGGGATTAAGGCGTCTGGCAGTAGATAGATAGATAGATAGTGGTAGTAAGATTAAACTGGATTAAGACGTCATTGTACTGAAGGGTTTAATGACTTAGGTAATTTTGAGAGCAAAGAAGAAGGGGAGGAGGAGGAGGAAGAGGAGGAGAGGAGTTTGGTGGGAGTGGGCGGAGGGGAGGGAAAGGAAGGGGGAGGAAGTAGGGAGGGTCTGGAGACGAGTTTGTGTGTGTGTGTGTGTGAGAGAGAGAGAGAGAGAGAGAGAGAGAGAGAGAGAGAGAGAGAGAGAGAGAGAGGAACTACAAAACAGAAGAATAAGGAAAGCAGAGAGAGTACAAAACGGAAAAAGAAGAATCCAAGAAAAAGTAATTATGTAGGATTATGTAATGGAGGTATTTTAACCTCTTTCACTTCCAGCTGGTCTTCCCTGTGCTTAGCCTCTTTAATTAGATTTTATTTTATTCATGATACCTCCAGACGATTTTGTTCAGATTGAGGGGGACGTTTTATAGGGAAGGGATAAGTGAAAGCAATACCTAACCCCTCCTTTTCACACAATGATAATAATAATAATAATAATAATGATAATAATAAGACAAGGGGTAAATGAAAGCTATATCTAACCCCTCCATTTGACATCATCATCATCATCATCATCATAATAACAATAATAATAATAATAATAGTAATAATCAGGTGATCTTTTTCAGTGGATTTATTCTTACCACCTCCAGACGATTTTGTTCAGCTGGGGGGAGGGGAACTTGTGTAGTGAATGAAGGAAATGAAAGTTCTTGAAGAGTGGAACTAAGCCAAATGAAGAAGATTGATACGATAGATGATGTAAACGTTAGATTTGTATGGAAACTGGAAGGCGTTGTATAGATGAAAAGAGGAGGCTTAGAGGGGAAAACTGATAGGGATTAGAAATGATGGGAGAGGGGAAACAGGGGTGAGTGAGGGGAGGGGGAGGAGTGAGGGAGAGATGAGTGGAGTGGGGAAGGGTGTGTGATAGGTAGAGTGAGGTTAAGGGTGGATAGGGGGAGGGGGATTGGAGGAGGGGGAAGGGGGATCAAGAGCTGGGGAAGAAAGGGATATGAAGTGAGATGCAGGTGGGGGGGGGGAGGAATCAAGTGTTTTCAGATAGGGTGGGGATGAGGGGAAAGAGTGGGGTGAAGGGTGGGTTTGAAAGAGGGGAGGGTGAGGGGTGAGGTAGAGGAGAGGTAAGGGGGAGTGGGAGAGGCACCGGGGGAATAAATGAGGGTGATGGTAGAGGGGGGGGGAATGAAGAGGGAGGGATCGAAATGGAGTGAGGAGGAAGTTAGAGAGGGTGGGGGAGGAAAGTAAGGGAAAGGAGCCTCTTGTAGTGTGCTTGGGAGAAGAGTAGGGAAAAGGGAGGGGAGAAAAAGGGGGAGAGAGAGAGAGACGGGAGAAATGGGGGAGAGAGAGGGTGAAGGGGGTTGGAATGTGGGGAGAGGGAGGGTGAAGGGGAAGAAGGAAAATTAATAGAACTGTAGGAAAGAAGGGGAAATTGGAGAGAGAGAGAGAGAGAGAATATGCAAGAAGGAGGGTGAAGGGGGTAAAAGGAGGATTACTTGAAGAAATTGAGGGAAGATTAGAGAGAGAGAGAGAGAGAGAGAGAGAGAGAGGACTTGAGATGGGGGGAAGAGAGAGAAGAGAATTGAGTGTGGGAGGGGGGAGAGAGAGAGAGAGAACTTAAGGTTGGGGGAAGAGAGGGGAGAAGAGAATTGAGTGGGGGATCGGAGAGAGAGGGGTGAGTGGGGTGCGAGGCAGAGTGCGTAACTACCGGCGTGTAATTAGCACCATTTTAATGAGCAGTGATCCGGGTAACGAGGTGTGTGGCCGTTTAACAAGGCCCTCCCCACCCCCTCGTTAAACCCGACCCTACGTTACCCGCTCGTTAGGGTGATAGTGGTGTGGCAGGGCCGGGTGCACGGGGAATTGGCCCTTGTGGATAAGGTGTACAAGGGTGGGATTTGAAGTGGTCGGGAAAATGGGGTGAAAAAAGGTGAATTAGGTCTTATACACCCTGCTTGTTAGGGTGATAGTTGTGTGGCGCGGTTGGGGTAGGGTAGTTTGAGCTTTGTGGATCGGGTATTTAAGGGTGGGGGTTGAATTGGTTGGGGAAATAGGGTGAAAAAAAGTAAATTAGTTCTTATGTACCTCGTTTTTTAGGTTCATAGTTGTGTGATGGGGTTGGGATAGAGTAATTTGGGCCTTATGGATAGGGTGTGTAAGGGTGACGATGGTGTAATAGGGTGATTAATGAATGTCACTTCTATTTACAGTGGTCATTAGGGTTGTAGTGGTGTGGCGGGTTGGGGTAATTTGTGTGTGTGTGTGTGTGTGCGTGGGTGTGTGGATGGGGATGTTTTATTTTTCTTGTGTGTGTGTGTGTGTGTGTGTGTGTGTGTGTGTGTGTGTGTGTGTGTGTGTGTGTGTGTGTGTTTTGGTTTGATAAATAAGGGTGGGAGTATGAAAATGGGGTGAAAATTTGTTATCACCCTTATATACACTCGACGCTAGGGTTGTAATTGTGTGATAGGGTGAAGGCAGGGTGATTTGACCTTTATATATAGTGTAGATAAGGGTGAGAATAGGATAATAGAAAGTGAAGAGTATAATAGGTCTTATGTATTCTTATAAGGGTGAAAGTTGCATGGCAGGGCTGGGACAGGGTATTTTGGGCATTGTGGTGAGGGTACGTAAGGGTCAAGGTTGAACTGGTTGAGAAAATAGGGTAGTAGTGGTAGTAGTTGTAGTAGTAGTTGTTGTAGTAGCAGTGGTAGTATTTGCGTCAGTGTGAACCCAGTAGACTTCAGGCTGAAATCGCCCTTTGCAATCCATCATTCCCCCTTCGGTGGGTAGGGAGTGAGTTGAGGGACATTTGTATAACTAGGCAGCTGAGTCACCCATTTATATCAGTGCCACCGCATGAAGGCCCCCTCGAGCGCCAGAATATACTGTAGGGTGAAAAGGTACATTGGGCTTTGTGGAGAGGGTGTATAAGGGCCAGGATAGGATATTAAGGGAGAAAAATGGGATATCACCTCTATTTACCCTGCTCGTAAGGGTTATATTTGCGTGGTAGGGTGAGGGAGGGTGATTTGATGGGAGTAAATGAGGGAGGGGATAGAGAAACAGGGTGACAATTGCCTATCACCCTCCAGTACCCCGGTCGTTAAGGTCATAATTACGTGGCAGGGTGAAATTAGGCCGTATGGACAGGTTACATAAGGGTGTGAAGAGAACTGGTTAAAAAAGTAGGTAGTAGCAGCAGTAGTAGCAGCGTAGTAGTAGTAGTAGTAGTAGTGGTAGTGGTGGTGGTGGTGGTAGTTTTTGTTGTTGCGGCACCAAGCTATTCAGAAACGTGAACTCGGTGGAGTGCAGGCTGAAGTTCCCCTCCTGCATTCTGCCATCTTTTCGGGGAGAGGGAGGGAGTTGAGGGACGTTTGTGTAACCGGGCAGTGGAGCCGCCCAGTCCTATCAATGCCACCAGGTGAAGGCCTCCCACTCCAGCACAAAGTATAGGTGGAAAAGTGATATTAAACCTTATGGAATGAGTTGTAAGGGTCATAATCCCGTGGCAGGGTGGGTCAGGGAGAAATAGACTTTAAGGAAAGGGTACATAAGGGTGAGAGTACAAATACAGGGCGGAATGGGGTGAGGAAAGGAAAATGAACCTTGTGTAGAGGGAACATAAAGAATTTGTAGGAGAGAAAGGGTGGAATTAGGGGAGGTAGGTGAAATTAGGCTTTATTTAGAGAAGATACAAGAGCTAAGAAGAATCGATGCGAAAAAGAACTGAAAATTAAAATATATAGATATGAGGAAATTACTGAATAAGGAAAAATAGGTCTTATGTAGGGAGACTATAAGGGTGAAAGAGAATGTTGAGAAACGGAGGATGAAAAGAGAAAATGAATCACATGTAGAGAAATAATAAGGGAATGTGTGATTGAGAGAGAGAGAGAGAGAGAGAGAGAGAGAGAGAGAGAGAGAGAGAGAGATTGTAGTATCAAGTCTCACCTTGTTTAATGACCACTTTCTTCCTCCAGCATGAGAGACCTTGTTCCTCTCTCTCTCTCTCTCTCTCTCTCTCTCTCTCTCACACACACACACACACACACACACACACACACACACACACAAAGAACAAGAAAACACCAAAGCAAACACGAATACCTAAAAACACACACATGCTCTCTCTCTCTCTCTCTCTCTCTCTCTCTCTCTCTCTCTCTCTCTCTCCAGGCTGAGTTATATTCTCCCGTGCTCTCCTAATTACTGTTCATCATGATCTTTTCCAAAATGTTTCCACGGAGCAGTTTTTTTTACTCTCTCTCTCTCTCTCTCTCTCTCTCATTTTTTCTTTGCACCATGTCTCACCTTTCCTACCTAATTAACCTACCTACTGTACTTACTTTCCTGTCTTCCTATTTACGTGCCTACTAACCTATCTTAATTATTTCTTTATCTGTATTTATCTACCTACTTGCTCTCCTCCCAGTCTGTCTACCTCTTTACCTACCTACCAACGTACCTGCCGTTTTACTTACTTACCGTCCCTACGATGCCTACCTGTCCATTCTTTTCCTACTTTCTTACACCACTAGCTCTCACTCCTTCACTTTCTTTCTAACTCCCTCCCTCTCACCCACCGACCAACCTACCTACCTACCTACCTACCTACCTACCTACCTACCTACCTATCTACCTACCTACCTACCTGTCCACTCACCTACCTAAGTCCGTAATTAAAGAGTGCGACACCTGCTTTTATGAACTAAAGATTTTACTCGTCATTTTTCACTCACCTCGCCTCTCTCTCTCTCTCTCTCTCTCACACACACACACACACACACACACACACACACACACACACACACACACACACACACACACACACACACACACACACACACACACACACACAAAAGGTTGCCCCCAGTGTGAATAAAATAGCTTGTCAATAGAAAAAGGAATGGAATATAAGTGTTGTGGTGTAGGGATTATCAGAGGAGAATAACAAAGGGGAAACTGGGTACCGGTATGTGTGAGTCAGCTAAGTACCTCAACCAAGTAACCTCTTTACCTACCTACCTTCT